>NW_008825564.1:2291574-2306065 GCF_000699105.1 Pygoscelis adeliae | reverse complement strand
GTTGTGGGTTTTAAGCATGGTAGTCCATGTGTGTTGTCATTTCATATGCATACTAAATTAGACAAGAGGCACTACTTAAAGAGAAGCCTTGGGAGAAAAGTATCTTTTTAAAAAATTAATCTGGATCTACTGTTTTGAGAAAAGTAGTACCATTGCAAAAGAGTAATCAGTTGTAATGCCATTAGCTTGTGAGACCTGCAGCAAGATCTCTAATCCGCAGTATTTACTGAAAGGGACAGGTAAGTCTGGTATGGTCAGCATGGATACTTGATCTTTACCTATTCTATGGAGAAGTTACAAGTGGGAGCAAGGCATGGGTGGTGTGTTCTGTATTGATATAGATAATCTGAAGCAGTTAGAAAACTTGGAGATTGTTTTGAGCATCTTCTCAGTGTTAAGTTAAAAACGCAAGGGTAGATAGTAGGCAGAATGCAGACATAAAAGGATATATTTGTAAGCTATTTTCTGAGTAAAAGCTGGGGATTTGCCTTCCCTAGAGAACGCATAGACGGTATGCATCAGCAGCGGGAACTCTTGTTCTCTCCTACTGTTCTGCAGATTGTAATATGAAGTTACTGCTGTAGCTGTAGTGCCTTGGTGAGCTGATTCAGCCTAACTGGGCAGAGAAGATCTTTTCAGATAGAGGCAGAAGTTAACTGCTCAGTCTACCAAATAATGGTAGAGGAGCTCCCGTCAAACACCGGGAGGAGCTCAGGGCAGCTCTGTTTAGGTCAGACTGTCCAGTATTTGTATTGAAGAAAAAAAAAAAAAATCTACATCTCAACTGTAGGTAGAAATGCAGGAACTCTTTTAGTATATGCTGAAGGCAAAGAAAAAAGTATTTGATGGTTGGATTCAGTTTGAGATACCTGCTATTGTTTGTTTTCATTTCTTAATCTGGTGTTGGCACAAAGCCTCATGAACAAGAAGTCAAAGAAAAGGGGGGCTTTTTTAGAAGGCACTTTGTCAACAGATGTGAACAAAGGTGGTTTTAAAGTGTTGCTGAACCATTGACACAACATCTTAAAGGAGTGTACTGAGAGACTCTCTGGAAACATCTAGATTTCATGAAGGGAAGGACCATCAGCTCTGTCTTTCCTCACTGAGAGAGAGTTGATTGTTCCAGTAATACTATAGGCAACAGCACTTGTCTCTTGGGCAGTAGTTGCTGTGTGTTACTAAAGGTTGTCCATAGATGAAAATCACTAAGTAGCAATATGATTTAGTTGAAAAATACTAATTCTTGGCATTCTCCATAATTCTCTGTTTTATATTCATACTGATTTCACGTCTGGATATCTATACGTAGAACTGAAAAAAATCTGAGTTTATTTTGCGAAAGAAGAACTTTATCTGTAACTTTTTGTTAGCTTAATGGAGAGAGCTGTGCAGGTGGTTATCTTGGACTCATACAATGAAAGCTGGTAATAATTTGCCATAATATTTCCAATAAAAGTGTTAACCAAATAATCCTGAACTGCTGGCATAACTCAGTTCCTCCTGCTGACATAACACCATTCAGTCCAGTGGTGTTAAACCACTAGGGAGTTTGGCCTTTAGAAGAGGAAGAAAGAGAATTATCTCATATACACAGCTCTGTGAATGTTGATTCTTCAGTTGTGACCAGTGTGTAGCCTCTTTGTGCAGGGAATCAGTCCATGGGTTTGCAGTTCAACACTTAACTGTGTTGAATGAAAAAATTAGTTCAAACAAAGGAAGGTACCTTCCTTGAATTGTGTGAGAAATTGATGGAGACTGTTAAAATATTGAAAGTTACTTTTTCCTTTCTAAGGTCTAGCACTGGTCTTCAGCTACTTCTGGTCCCATTGTGGAATTCAGGAAATCAGTGAAAGTGATACATGTAATAATTGCAAAGACTTGCTATTTGCAGAACAATTTGGATACCATAAGGGAAGAAGTTGTCTGCTTCTTTCTCACTCGTATGCTACTAAAGTAGAATAATTGTATTCAGGAAGAGAAGGACCTTCTCTGATTTTGTGTTAGTAGAGCAACTATGTCCTAGGAGCAGCAGTTTCCCCGTCATTACCCTTGTACACAGTGAGACTGGGTTGCTGCAACATTTGCATAAAATAATGCGTCTTTCTGCAGTAACTCTTTTAAACTATTTCCAACAAAAAATAGCGTCTTTCTGCAGTTGTCAATGGCTTGCCTTGTACAATTGTCAAAAGAAGAGCAAGACTCTATTGGGAAGAACCAGCAGAAGTTTGTAGCATTTGGCCTCACCATTTGCTTCTGCAGAAACAGGGTAGAATTATTGGAGTGTTACTTACGTCTGTCGGTATCTGAGATCCACAACGTAATGTCTTTTCCTTCTTTTCTGCAGAGCATTTTTACGTAGGTAGGAGGAGCAGGTGCTCCTGGTGAAAGCCGTTGTATGCTACCTGCCCTTTGGAGGGGAAAATTTCTGTGCTTTTATTTAAAAACTGCCAATGCCAGCAGCATTCTTTTTATTCTCCTTTTGAAAACCATGTCATGGACTTCCTTATCTCCTCTCACAAAAAGAGAGATTGTTCATTTTTGGGCTCTTTGTTGGAGCTGTACTGCCAGGAGCCTTCCTGGCCTCTGGCACTATCAACAGAAAATGCTGCTCTTGAAAGAATAGAGCATAGTTTAGGTGGTGGTGGTGGGGATACCAAGACTGGTAGTGAAAGACAGAACTTGGCATTGCAAAGAAGTGGCTGAAAAAACATTCATGTTCCTTGAAACTTTTGACAATGGTAGAATAAGGTTAAATGAAGGAGGAGAAAAATAAAGCAAGCAGAGCTTGGGAAAGAGCTATTAGGCCCAAAAAGGGGAGGGGGAGGGTATTATCAAGTTTATTTAGGCATCATCTTTTTTGCAAGATAAGCCTGGAACAGGGAATTGGTGATCCCTAGTGTTTTAGTTTAGTAATTTAAATCTATGCAATACATAATTATGTATTTTGAGTTTTTCCCCCTGACTCAGCCACACAAGCTTAGTCTGTCGGGGGTATGGAAATTGAGTTTGAATATTGCTGGGCCATAGTGTAACTTCTATAACTGACTCTGAAGAATGGAAGAGTGATATATAATGGCACGTTCATCAGGTAAGTATTGCTCAGTAACACCTCACTCCTCCACAGCTTTAATGCATGCTTATTTTTATATAATATATTGTCTGACTGGGTGCAAAATCTCTAGCAGGATTAGGGCAGGACCGTAATGTTTTCATAGTCAACCTTTGCATCTTCTGGGGTGAATGATGGAGCCCTGTTGCAACTTGGATTGCCCTGCGCATCAGGAGCCATACAAACTGGCTGTTCTCTCAGAACCATCACTCTGGGCTTTCTCCTTCTCCCCTCCCCTCCCCCAATCTTTCTGTCTGCTGTTGCAGAGCCTGCTTGAGTCCTCAGCAGACAGCATTATGGATTGTCTACCATAAGGCTGCAGTGGGAGTAAGGAAGCTCTTGAGCTAGGAAGCTCTTGAGCTTTTAAGGCCAATCCTAGATTATTCTGGGTCTTTTAAGGTGGGTGGGTGTGAAGACAGGAAGGATTCTTATTCCCATTAAATTACAATGAAATATGTGCTTAAGTTTTTGGGGTTTTTTGTAAGTAATCCTGTTGATTCTGTATAAACCAAGACAGATACGGGTCATATTCTTTTTCGCAGTACAGGCATGAATAACGATGGAGAAAATAAATGCATGGGTCAGATCAGCTGAGTGGGAAGCACCTATCTTATGCAGCTATGCTTCTGACAATAGCTACTTTCTAAACAGCTTGGAGGGTCTTCCTGTGACGATTTTTGCTATTTAGGAGATGAGATTGTAATTTGCATTCAGGAAACATTCTTTTAGTCAAAATATTTGGCTTTTATATCCATGCACGCGTGTGCCTGTGTGCAAACATGCAGTATGACAGCACAGTAGGGCAGTAGGGTCTTTGCTTATTTTTTGGATGGTTGTGAATGTTAAGAAATTAGCCATTAAACTGTAGATGGAAACTGAGTTCCTGCAAATTTAATGAGAACTGTAGTTGGATAAAGGATGCAGGCATACGGCTGTGTTCTTTATCAAGAGCCTGAAGTCCGCTGGATTAATGGTTTTCATCTCATTTCACTGACCTTTGACCCTGAGAATTTTGTATAGCTAATAAATTAAGCCACTAGTGGATTATTTGCTATTCATTTCAGAAATCCACTATGCTGTAACAATCGCAATGTCTGTCTCATAGTAAGGATGAGCATTATGCTGCAGCAGTTGGGTATCTCAGGTGTGCAGTGAGGCATGGAGCCAAAGCCAAACAGCTCCTCGGTGCTTTAGGCACACTGTTGACTTGCAGTTGTTGGAGCATGCTTGCTTGGATTGTGTTTGCTGCTCTTAGAAAATGTTGGGTGTTGGGTTTTTTTTTCCTAAGTATTTGTTGGAGAGTCCACTTCTAAGGATTGAACATCATTTTCAATTAAGGGGTAATAGTGTACCCCTTGTACCCTTCAAGAAAATAGCCTTTTCTTGAAGGCTGAAAATGAATGAAATTAAACAGTCCTTCACTCTGTTCTGACTTCTGCATTAGAAAAGGATGCTGGGTAGCAGGGTAATAAGCAACACATTTGAAAATTTCTCTAAATGTTGTGCAAGACCTGTGGAAATGAGTGGTTCTCCAGAGTGGTAAGAGAAGAAAGTTTTATTGCTCGCTGTAAAGCTGCTGGTGGAGGGAGTAGTTACACTAAAGCAAGATGAAGTTTAAACCAGCCGGCCTGTGCTGGTCCATGTAGATAGATCCATGTAGATATACTTCTTCTGAAATAAACACCTTTTTAGAATGTCTTGGAGAAGAAAGGCAGTGAGTTACTGTTTAGATGAGTTTAGGGGCTTTTGGATTAATTTAGATTCTTTCCTTACACTCGCTCCTGAAGAGGAGCCACACCGACTTAAGCGTGTAGCATTTTGCTTTAACTACAGATTTTACCCTGGAGGCAGGCAAAACGAGGCGAAAGAAATAAATGTTTGCAGATATAATTTGTTGTCCTGACTATTCTGGCGGTTCTAAATATTAGCAGTGCGTGGAGAGCTACTGGCAGGCCCTTTACATAGTGTACAGCTTCAGCAGCGTGGCTGCCAGTGAAGCCAGGGGTTTACTAATAACTGACTAATAATTAGTTTCTGTCACACCTGCACAAGCCTTTCTATCTCTCTGAAACACATTAGCATTCATGAGGAGTTATTGAACCACAATGAATCACAAACACATTTCAAGTAATTCTTTTGTCATTCTGCTTGGGCCAAGTACACCTTTCCTAAACAATACCTTATTTTTCTACCCCATAAAACCTTTCATTTTTTTAGTCAGAGAACTGAAAATCAGAGAAGTGAAACCATCTCTGTATTCAGGCTTACCTTTTGATAAGGGCTTTGTACCCCCACTTCTCACTCTTTACCTTTGAGCTCCATCATGTGATTAGATTAAAAAGCTCTGGTCTGTGCGGGTTTTGTTAATGCAGTAATATGGCTCGATCGCATAATGTGACACATTAGTTGTGAAGCTTTGGATGCCAATTCTGTCACCTCCCTGGGTGTTCACCAGTTAACAGCTGGTTTCCATGGAGGGCTGTGTCTGTCTCAGTATTGCTCATTGGGTCAGATGATGGTTACTGAAACTGCACGGGAACTCCACGAGCCTTTTCCATACGAGAAAGCCTGTGCTATTCCAGGATCTCGCTGTGATCTCACCAATACATGCCTGCCAAGCGCTTAGTTTGATTTACTGTTCTCATTTTCTTTGTAGACTTAGGCAATCATGAAATGAAAGATTAAAATCAGAGTGGGAAAGACTGTGCAAATAACTGGTGGAAATGTAAGAATGAACAGCAACAGCTATAGAGTTTAACTTCGGATATTTACTGGGAAAGTTCAGTAATGATAAGGTTGATTAAAAATGGCATGTTTCGCTGGGACTGGAAGGAGATCTTGTACAATGAAATGGAAGTATTAATTGAGATTTCGTATAAAAGAGAACCTCAGGTGTAATTGCCTTTGTTACTTGATGTTTCCAGCATTTGTAAGCCAAAGCTTTGGGATGGATTTCTGCTAGCAAAATGTTGTATTAGGCGTGGAGAGCAAGATTCCTGTTTCAAAAGTTGGGTCATCCCCCCCACCCTCTCAATTTTCAGCTTGGTACCCTTAGAAATGGCAACAATTCTGTTGCTTGTATATCTGTGTCTCCTTTCCCCTCTACGATAACTCTTAAATTGTCAGCTGATTCAAGCCAAGTCAGCAGAGCAATAGAGGTCCCAAAGATGCAAAGTTCAGACAGGTTTTGTGAAAGTAGGAAACTGGATGGAGCAGAAACTGTAAGGGAAACGCTCCGGTGTGAGCCTTACAAACAGCTGGAAACCTGCACCAGGGATTCAGATGGGTTTGCCTTAGCCCTGTTGCTCACAGGGAAGCTGTGTGCTTTGCTTGGTTAGACAAATGTATGAGAAAAGGAATCTCTCGCTTTTCTAAGGAAAAATAAAACGAAAGGCCTGAAAGCCGAAACTTGTGCTAAAAACAGATTGCTATCTCATAACTTACCTGACTTCTACTCTGAAACATGTCGGGTGTGATTTTACTGTATACAAAGCCTCACTGTCAGAGTAGTTATAAAGGGTTTTCTAGATAAGTGAGATTCAGACTGCTCTAACATTTTCATCAAAGTGTTTAAAGAAAAATATTTGGGAGCACTTACTTTAAACATAAAAACTTCAAAACTTCAATGAAGCAATGTATTTTAGTCACTTTTAGGCAGTCCTGTGCTGATCATACAATGAAAGAGCAGGATTGGGGGGGTAATACTGCTAATGAAGGAGACTTAAAAACATAAAAAAATGTACTGTGTGTCCATATGGGATAGTGCTGTGCAGATGGTAGACAACTACAGATGAAGAGCTATAAAATCTTGCTTTACTGGGGAGCTCAACTAAAAAGAAACTTTTTACTGCCCAGTAAGGATGGATTACAAATTAATGTTACGTGTTTGGTAGGGAATCTTTTGGAGCTTCAAAACATCCTAAAGCACAAACCCATGCTGGTTAGTTTTGCTGTAACTGTAAAGTCCACAGATTATTTTTTCTCTCTTTACAAATATTTTAAACTCTACAGGGATGCAGAAGGGAAGTAAAAACTTCCCTGAACATGATGGTTAAGGAAAATAGGAAGTTAATTGTTTCCAAATGCTGGCTTGCTCGTTAGGTAGAATTTATTACTCATCTCCAATTGGAGGAGCCATGTAAGTTCAGATGGCCAGTGGCTAACGAGGCACCAGGTCTGGTGAAGTCTTCTTAGAGCTGGTCTGAGAGTAGCATCTGCCATGGCTTTCCTCAGACCTCAGTTGGTGGCTCAGTTCTTCCTTTTGACCTGCAGCTAGCCAAGGGCCTGACCGGGCTGGTTTTTCCAGCTGGAACTGGGACAAAGAACTTGGGAGTTTTGTTATTCCTCCTGGCCAATAGTACCGTTGCTTACTGCTGGTACCTGTTCATAGATGAAAGGAATAGGTGCTGTAACTCAGCATCTTTTTATTTTTTAGATAATTAGTTGCCCTCCCCATGCTTAGCGTAAATTCCCTCTTCAATTTGAGGAAAGCGCGCTCCCTTGAGTCTGTCATGTGTCTCTCCATTCTAACAGTTAGATTTATTAAGTACCTTTTTTTGGTGGTACTGTTCTTTTCTAAGCCCTTGTGGCATCAAGACTCATGGACTGTTGTAAAGTACATCCACTGATGGAATTATAGCTGTCACTGCTGGCTGTGTTTTTTAGTCCACTCCAGTCCTGGCTGCCTTTTTTGCTCTAGTCTATGAGGTTTTGGTCTTTTCTGCCCTAAGTGTTTAAATTCTCACATGTCTATTTCATTTACAGTTCTTAAAATTAGATTTATTTTCAAAGTCCTTTTTGAGAAGGAATGTGTGGGAATGTGTGTGTATAAGCCATAAAAAATGTTAGTCCTTTGGGAACCAAATCGTTTTACAGTTTGTGTTCCTACCTACTGGTATCTTTAACTAGGCCACGCTTTCCTTTCTTTCCTTCCCCCGCCCCCCCCCCCCCCGGCGCCACTTTTTTTTGAACTTTCTTCCTTTAGGATTTTGAATCCCAGTCAGAGCAGCATTATTCATCTTTTACAGGCATTAATTCTGAGTTACTGCTTCTGTAGCAGTCCTGAATATTATATGCCTCTTCTGGGTTTGTGGGTTAATGTTAATTTAAATGCAATTATTTTCAGCTACTGCCTTTTCCCTTTAAATCCTATACTCTGCTATGCTAAGCTAATGAAACACAGCTATTGTGGTGTACTCGGCTGCTTTGCTTACTAAAGGCACTGACAATGTGGAACACACTAACTGAAAGAGATTTTCCTGTCTGCAGTACATGACAGTTCATGAAGGGCTGAAAGATTTTTTTTGCCCTTCTAAATACTTTTTTTGGCTTAGTCTTTTGCCACTTCCTTCCATTTGGAATTTTCTCCTTTTTGTGTGTCTTGGTTTAAAAAAAAAAAAAAAAAAAAGAAAAAAAAGTAAATTCTTAAAAGTCAATTGGCGATGGTATGGAAGGAAGGAGAATAAAAGCCTCTGGTCTGCTTGTTCACCTTTCACACTAACACAGATGCATCCTGAGTGTCTCTTATGTGTTTGAAGAACCAGATGCCCGGGATGGTGGAAGTTATGCTGGTTCTTTAACATATGGCTCCTGGACGGTGTGTTTCAGGATACTTGTGGTGGTAGAGCACCTGGTAGCTTATTGCAGTAAGAATCACTGTGCTGTCAGGGCTGGACTGCTTTCCAGATGAACTAAAAATGCCCACCTACTTAAGAGGGTGCAGGATTCGGCTTGAAGTCAGTAAGATGACTTCACTGCTGTATCATGTAGGAGGAGAGGATTCACTGCAAGGGAGGCAACATATGTTTAAACTTAAATATCGTATAATTAGCCAAACTGGCAAAGGAAACTGTGAACAACATAAGGAATATGTATTAAGTCCATTTTATGATGTTTGAAGAATTCCCCAGTGTGAGAACCCCTACTCCAATATTCATCTTTTAAAAACATTCCTATCCTACTAATGGATACGTTCGTCTCTGTCAGCAATAGTTGCAGCTTGGTTTGTTCCCCTTCTTCCTCAGGTGTGTTGATACACCTGTTGTGGTAGGGAATAAGCTCACTCAGGGAACCCATCCAGGTTAAAAATAAATTGTTTGTTTTTCTTCAGATTATTTTTCTGCTCGCTTCAGGCTTGGATCGGTTCCCCATGTCACACCGCAAATAGTTTGCCCAATGTGGCTGAGGGGCTATGCTAGAGGAGGGGATAAAGCAGGAGAGAAGGGGAAAGAAAGGACAGGAATTGAAAACTTGAGCCCTGGGAGAAGTGTCTCTGTAAATAGCCCTTTGGGGGAGATCGTAGGCGTCAGTAAGGATACAGCAAACTTGTGAATGAGAGCAACATGCCACTCTTCCAGCTGTACATATTTTTAAACAATATTAACAGGTTTAACTGTGTGGGTATTCTTCATTATTTAAGTGAAAAGATGGTTTTATTCTTGGAATGGCAGATCCTAGTAAAATCAGCCCCTTTTTTTACTAAGGTATTATTCAAGCCGGTAGGCTGTTTCGCACCAAAAATAGTGAGAGGCAGTCACTGCCCTGAAGATATTGGCCTAATTACATAAGATCATGCAGGGTTTGGGAGAGGAGCAGTGGCACCAAGAAGGGAAGCAGTTTGGCCAAGTTCATAAAGTGGGTCAGAAGCTGAGTCAGTTGCTGAGGCAGGTCTCCCATGTCTGTCTGACTTCCTACTCCTAGCCCCGTCACAGTACCAGTCTCTTCAGCTTTCTGCAGTAATCCCCTTCATCCCCTAGAAGCTGGACTTGGAGCTGCTGACATGGGGGAGAGAAGAGGGAAGAAACAAGGGGGTTTATTTGTAAACTTTTCTCTGTGTAGCGTACGGCGTCTTGAAATTCACTCATTCTGGATGTGACATTTGTTGTAAAATCACAAGTGTGTGTGTGTTCTGGCTGATGGTGCCAGCAACAGCTACTTGCTTTGAGTGTGCATATGTGAGGTCTCAGGATGAAAATCCTTTAGCAGGGTTCTGAGGATGAAAATCCTTTAGCAGGGTGATCCTTCACACGTACTGACTGAGAGCACTTCTGCTGCCTGACTTAAACCCCTTACTATACTAGCGTCAGAACCAGGCGAGCTATCAAATCCTTCTGTCCTTAGTGCGAACTGTACCAGGTGTGTGCATGTTATCAACCTTTTGTACTGTAGCCAGACTTAGGAGGAAACAGCGATTTGTACGTCTTACAGTGAAAGTGTTGCTACCATAATAGATTTTTATGCTTGTTTGTGTCTTCCTTTTCTTTTTTAATGCAAAAGAGCCAATTAATTATCTGAAACTTCTGAAACTCTTGCTATTTTCATGTGGTTTCAGTGAAACCATCTGATACCTCTTATTCTGTCTGTGCGTGAGATGCTGTGAGACAGTTCTGTTTGACTAGCATCATGCTGGACCTTCAGGCTTCGTTGTAAGAAGGATTCTTCTATTGCTAGAAGAGTTTTGCACAGCAACTGTTAGGTGCTGAAGAGCTGGAAAAAGAACTTTGCAAAAGTCTGGGAAAGTATTTTCATTTGAAGGCTTATGTATACGGATGGCCTCTTTGGTAGCCATGTACCAACCGCCTTATTCTTCGGAATAATGACATTGCGTATGAATCACATTTTCATATGGGTCTAATTTGTTTATTAGCTACACTCCACTGTCATCTGTCAGAAAAAGTATATTATTTCTGAGGTTACTCAGAAAGCTGGCACAGTGAAGTGTTTTATGGAAAAACAAAAAAACCACCTTGTACAGTTGCCAAGAATATATCTGCTGTCCTTTTCACTTGGAGTACCACCAAAGTGGAGAAAAACTAATCTCCTATCAAGTAGAGAAAACAAACAAACAAACAATGTCTTAGTCTCTCTTGTGTTTTTAAGTGATGCAAAAGAGAAAAAGAAATTTGAGGGCTTGTATAGGTAGAGGATTTTTTTTGGGGAAAAAAAGAAAAGGACACTTATTAATAAAACAAAACCCCATTTGTATGAAGCCCATCTGTGAGAGCGGTGTTTCTACGTTGCCAAAGGAACTCTTGGCTAGTTCACTCACAGACTTTCTAAAGAAATGTGACATGCTGGACCTCTGGTAATGAACGTGCTCCCAAAGCTGAGAGGTCAGCCATAAAAATTATTCATCCTTTTTTTTTCCTAACTGCATAACTATTTGTATCATGCTAAACAGCTGATACTGAATTCCTTCATCACCTGCCTTCATCAGATGGGTCTCCTGAATAGCCATGTTGGTTTTTCTAACAGTTCTGTAAAGCAGGGTTGCTCTAGTCTATCTTTCTACCATTGCATCAGCTTCAGCTGCGATTTCTTACAGCGGCTCTGCCTTAAATTCATGTTCTAAGTATCAAGGTTCTTGCAGTTTTCTTTCCTCCTCTTAAGCTCTTTTCAGATTACTTAAGGCATCCTTCATGCTTCTCCTACCTGTGCTAATAGTGATTCCAAACTTGTCTTTTTGTCTCATCGTGACTTTGGCTTTTTCTGTGTTACTTCTGTGTCTGAAATGCCTTACCAATACTCTGCTCTGCCACATTTGCCCATGTGTCAGCAAATCTGTAGCAAGAACTCTAGCTCAGAGGTGCTGACAGGAAGCAATCAGATTCAAAACACAATCAAAATATTCCTCATTCATGACTGGCTTCTCACTGCACCTTGTCTATTCCCTTTTGTCAGTTAGATTGTCTTCTGCTTTAAGAAACTGACAATTTTCTTTGTAACTTGGATAATGCTGAGCACTTTACAGGTACTTAATAAATAGCAAATCAAATAATTTATATCCATATAATAGCCTGTTTTTACACAAATTGCATACACTTGTCTTTTATACTGCTTATCCCTATTTTTTATCCACCTTGCAAAGCAGCGTTTACACAGTGCCGTCTCTAGCATTGGAAAACTGCTTTGAATCAGACTTAGAGGTAGATTTTCTTATAGTTCTATCTGGGTTTTTTTTTTTGTCATGCTTGCTTTTTTTGGACTGGTTATTCCATTGAAGTTAAAGATACGTTATCATTCCAGTGCTGCTTGGATGGCACTGTACCTGACATTACAGAGCTCATTAAAACTATGAAGCCATCCAGTCAGTGTGGAAAAACTTGGTCTCTTCAGGATAGTTGCTGTTGGGGAGCTGACTGATCTCCCTGCTCTTATCTTCCGTACGGCTCTGAATCCAGGCAGTGCTAGGCATTTCTGCTGCTTTGCTGTCTACTCTCATCTGCTGGGGCCTGGGTCAGCAGCATTCATTGTAAAAAGCTTATTGGGAGGAAGGTCAGTCCACACTGAACTGGGAACTTACTAGGATGCCACAGCTACATCCATAGTGTGGCAAGTGTCTATCATGGTCACATCTTGGTTGGCCTACAGAAGGATGGCCCCACCTGGCCTCCTCATGTGAGTTTTCTTCTAGTAATTTAGCCTCAGAAGGTGATGGCCGTATCTTACAGACTGAAGGTGAAAAACCGCAATGTGACTGGGGCTTAGGTAGACAATATTTATCTGTAGGCGAAGATCTAGCCAAAAGTTTTAAGGGGCATCTGTGCCTTGTCAGGCCACCTGCACTAGTGGCTATTTCATCCCATATGAATGTTCTGGGGTTCCCCACCACATAGACCATTTTTACTCTGGGGGACTCTAGTGTTTCAAATGCCATCTCGTTTGGTCAGACAGTGAATGTGCTCCAAGTTTAATCTCGTAGCATCGCATCAGGAAAGAGGGGCTAGTTTGTTGTTGAAGTGGGATTGTAATTCATCAGGTTCAAGAGTTGTTGTATCTCTTGATGTGACAAAAGTGCTCGCAAATACTTTGTGTTCTGTGCAGTGAACAGTCCTGGTGGCATCTGCTACACATCATACTGTATACACCCCATTAGCTGTGTGAGTTACTCAGCTCTGTTTCACTACAGTTTAATTAGTTATTCCAGACATATGATTGAAAAAATAAGTTCAGTTGCTCTGGGTTATCACCTGGCATATATTCAGTTAAGTTGCATATGCTTATCCTCATTTCACCCCAGATTTTGTTCCCAGTTATGTTTAATAGGCTCAGGGTGGATGCACTTCACGTCACCTTTATATTGCTTGCACGTTTTGTGGGGAATTGTATCTTTCTGAACTTTCCAACCCAAAGTTATTCTCGCAAGAACAATTGAGGTTTGGCCTCATGTGTCACAGGAGAAGATTCTGAGTTTTGTTTCTTGCTCCTAAAGTTGAGTAAATTTATACCATGGTTCCATTCAAATGCTGATTTTACTCCTATATTCTCTGCTTTTTGTATGCCTCTGGTTTATGTGATTACCTACTAGTTTTTTTATTGATTTAGTAGCTAATGCTGTCTAGTATTGCTCTCTGAGAGGGGCATTGTGAGAATAAATGCATGAAGAGTTGTGAGGTGTTTAGTTCTGTAATAATGACCCACATAAGAACTTAGAAGGAAAAAGATTATTTGCATGTATGCAATTAAATATTCAGGAATTCTGTGATTTGCAAACAGTAGAGAGTACTTAGATAATGGAGTTGTAGCAAAAAAAGCAACTACGTAGCTACAGAATATTTTACTGGTATTCAGAATAAACTTAAAATTTCAAATACATCATTCGACTGAATACCTTAAATCTACAGTTACCCATTTGTGTCTATAAAAGATACATCCTAATGTTTGGGAGATCTAGTGTGAAATATCAAGTAAATAACAAAGCAGTCATGATGTGTTTTAGAATGCCTTTAAGTTAATGAGAGAGATTTATTTAAATTAGATGTTACTTCATAGAATAGTTTGGATTGGAAGGGACCTCTAAAGGTCATCTAGTCCAACCCCCTTGCCGCGGGCAGGGACATCTTCAACAAGATGTTGCTCAGAGCCCCGTCCAACCTGACCTTGAATGTTTCCAGGGATGGGGCATCCACCACCTCTCTGGACAACCTCTTCCAGTGTTGCACCACTCTCAGTGTAAAAAATTTCTTCCTCATATCTAGTCTAAACCTACCCTCCTTTAGTTTAAAGCCATTCCTCCTTGTCCTGTCGCAACAGGCCCTGCTAAAAAATTTACCGCCGTCTTTTTTATAAGCCCCCTTTAAGTACTGATAGGCTGCAATAAGGTCTGTCCGAAGCCTTCTCTTCTCCAGGCTGAACAACCCCAACTCTCTCAGCCGTTCTTCACAGGAGAGGTGTTCCATCCCCCTGATCATTTTCGTGGCCCTCTTCTGGACCTGCTCCAACAGGTCCATGTCTTTCCTGTGCTGAGGGCTCCAGAGCTGGACGCAGGACTCCAGGTGGGGTCTCACCAGAGCAGAGTAGGGGGGCAGAATCAGCTCCCTCGACCTGCTGGCCACGCTTCTTTTGATGCAGCCCAGGATACGATTGGCCTTCTGGGCTGCGAGC
>NW_008825564.1:2276346-2287137 GCF_000699105.1 Pygoscelis adeliae | reverse complement strand
AGAGGTCCAGATAGACGACATCCATAGCCCTTCCCGTGTCCATTGATGTAGTCACTCCATCACAGAAGGCCACTAGGTTAGTCAGGCAGAACTTGCCCTTGGTGAAGCCATGCTGGCTGTCGGGAATCACCTTCCTGTCCTCCATGTGCCTTAGCATAGCTTCCAGGAGGATCTGTTCCATGATCTTCGCAGGCACAGAGGTGAGTCTGACTGGCCTGTAGTTCCCCGGGTCTTCCTTTTTTCCCTTTTTAAAAGTGGGGGTTGTGTTTCCCCTTCTCCAGTCAGTGGGAACTTCACCGGACTGCCACAACTTCTCTAATATGATGGATAGTGGCTTAGCAACTTCATCCGCCAGTTCCTTCAGGACCCGCGGATGGATCTCATCAGGTCCCATGGCCTTGTGCACCTTCAGGTGCCTTAGATGGAATATATAATAGATACATAGTATATGTGCCTTAGATGGAATATATAATAGATGAATATTGGTCTCTGTTCTAGATTACAAATCTCTGCTATTTAAATATTTTTCTGTGGAGGTTGGTGATACGAGTGGGAGGAGATGCATTTCTAGTTTCATCTGTATCCTTGAATTAACTATGTAAAAGAGTGGGTTCTTAATTAAACTAACTTAAGCTAAAATCTTAGTGAAAACACAGTTACAGTCTTCTGCACAAGCTTCCACAACTTGTTTTAATTTTATAAGTGTTTTACTTTCATTAGTTGACCGTATTGGGAACGCAGGTTTTTCACAGCAGGACCAAGACTTCAAATACCAACCTGCTGTGCACTAGTTCCTGCCACTTTAATAGCTGAGCCTCCTTGCCTTCCCCTTCAACTTTGGCTGCTGACCCATTTTCTCCCTTGGATAGGGCAGGGCGGCTTTCTCTTCCCCTATTTGGGGGACCAGCGATGAATCCTGGTAGAACTTCTTTGCGTAGTTCCAGGTCTTGTCTCACCTGCGGCTGCTGGTGCTGGCTTCTTCTGAGGCCCACCTCACTGTAAGGTGAGTGGGTTAGGTGGGGTGGGGTGGTTGCCTGTGGGCTGCATGCAAGACCTGACCTCCTGAATGGTTTCTATGGCTTTGCTGTGGAGTAGCGGCTCTTGCAGGAAGGTGAGTTAGGAAGAAGTATATCTCCAGCTGTGGTTGTGCACTGCCAAATGTTCATACAGAACCGCAAGCCAGAGTCCTTCTGCATTTTACAAACAAGTCTGTAAGCTGGTATCTGCCTCTTGTACAGAGAGAACCGGGTCATCTCGGTGAAGGATTTTACACATGTGGCCTTTATATACATGAGGAAGCTTTGCACATGGAACAGTC
Source organism: Pygoscelis adeliae (assembly GCF_000699105.1). Classification (NCBI taxonomy): domain Eukaryota; kingdom Metazoa; phylum Chordata; class Aves; order Sphenisciformes; family Spheniscidae; genus Pygoscelis; species Pygoscelis adeliae. Next base: position 2,285,819 of record NW_008825564.1, on the reverse strand, counting down.
AGCCTACTTCTCATGCCCTCCAAAAACCTCCTGCAAGACATCATTGAGTCTCAAGAAAGTCTGGAAAACTCTGATTGTGAAGGATGTGCATTTCATTTGACTGAAGTTAAGACTTCTACATGAAATTAAATGAAACAAGCTATATCAACCAATCTGTAGGCAACCATTGATCTTGACAATGGTGGATAAGAGGTTAGATGTCGTATGTGAAATCTTCCTTTTGGATATATGGGACAATAAAACTGAGAGATCTGGTTGAGGCTGTATTTGAAACTGTTTTTTGCTACAAGCTCAAAAATAAGGATTTAATTTCCAGTAGATGGGAAACATTGAACCTGAGACTAAGAATATCTGGATTCTATTACTTAAGGGTATGTAAGTGGGATATTGATGTGTCGTAAGGTGAATTTATAGGTCATCAGCAACTCATCAGTAATCTCAATCTATTGTGCTAAGTATAAGGTAGTTTATCTTCTTTGAGAAAGCTGGCTATGTGTTTAGCATATGCTGAGGGTTTGTCTACATAGGAACACTTGGAAAAATTAATCTGGATTAAGATATGCTTTGGAAGTGGATTAAATTATGTAGTACTCCTATACAAGGACTTCTGAGCAGAATTTAAGTGGCTTTAGTTTTAGTTTCTTTACTTCCTCAGTTAAGTACATTAAATGAAATTAAAGGTGTTTAAACTTTACTTAAAAGCCTGTAGAAGTTTAATATAATCTTATTAACCTGCTTTTAGTAAAGTTTATTGGCATTTACTTTCATATTTTCTGGTAGGCAAATTGGAGGCCTGTTCAAACAAGCAGTAGATGAGATTAGCCAGTTTAGTGTAAATTCATAGGTTTTTTTTCTTGTGCACTAACATTCTCAGGTTGGCCAACTCTGTCTCTCTGCTTACTACTACTACCCAACTTGGTCTTCTGGTTCTCATGTTATCGTTTTACTCTAACTCCTGAAATGCAGAGCAAAGACTACATTTAGGAAGGAGACATTGCTTTATTCGATAGTGCACAGAATCGGACACTCGGGGGAAGTTCCCCAAATTGAGTGTAAGGTTAAACAGAAAACTTAGCATATTTATACACTCAAGTTTGCATAATTCATTAGTATGGCATATACGTCATGTTGGCCCTTCTTATCTACTACATTTACATATTGCTAATGTTGCAGAACTATACTAAGCATGTGTGGGGGTCCTGAGTGGTTGTCGGTGGTCATTTGGGTAGGTGCCCCCTACTCATTCCGAGGTGTAGTTAACTTCAGGACGCTACTACGGATGTTATTTTTTCCAAAGGCTTTGTAAGCATTCTGTACATCCTTAATTGCTCAAGTCCTTAATTGCTCAAGTCCTTAATTGCTCAAGTCCTTAATTGCTCAAGTCCTTAATTGCTCAAGTCCTTAATTGCTCAAGTCCTTAATTGCTCAAGTCCTTAATTGCTCTACTCATTCCGAGGTGTAGTTAACTTCAGGACGCTACTACGGATGTTATTTTTTCCAAAGGCTTTGTAAGCATTCTGTACATCCTTAATTGCTCAAGTCCTTAATTGCTCAAGTCCTTAATTGCTATTGTGGTTGTTATTCTAAGATAAGTTCCTGTTGCAAAATTCCATCCTTGACCTTGTGAATGCTCTGCATGATAGCTAAAGCTACAACAACTAGAGCATATTTACATAAGGTTATGTTTAAACTCTGCTGGTATCGCTCAGATCCCTCATTCGCAAATTGTCAGTAATGATTTTGATAGCCTCAGAGGGACTAAGAGCCCTCCATATGAGAAATGCTAATTAACAGCTGTGTGGTGGTATTTGATTATCATCCAAATGGAAATCTGAAGTTTGTCTTTGGCTCTGTTCATTAGTGTAAAGGTGAGGGTGGAGTTGGGAAAAATGAATGATTTACAGGAACTTTACCCATGAGTATAGCTATTTTTCTGTAAAATTATGACAGACACAAGCAAACTGTGGTTTTAATGTAACATAGCATTCAGGCATCTACATCTGCTTTTGCTGCACCTGGCTTAGTATATTTGTGTAAGATAAAATGTGCTCTGTCTTTTGCAAACTCTTAGATGAGGGACGTATACACACAATAATCAACAGATGGTGAATAAACAGATGGGGTTTTTCCCCTTACAAAAGTGGAGACAAAATGTAAGAGAAACCTTGCTTTGACTGACCAGAACCTAACATTGTAGAAGTTGGTTTGCAAAATGGCAGCAACAACTTTGGATTTTCCAAAGGTCCTGCTTTTTCTTTATTGTTCAAGGCTTGATATAAATCCAGTGACGTGGGGTACTTGAGAATAGTAAATATTGTTATGCACAAATAAGAATGAATGGCTTGAAAGTTTCATGACAAATTATTCATGTTGGCATTGCGGCGTGAGGCCTGTATAATGCTGCTATATGAGGAGACAGACAGTGATTGTAAGTGTTCCCTCTGAATATGCAGAATGGTGATCTCTGGCATGTATTTTTCCTGTATGTGGCAGCATCAAGCAGTGGGCAGTTGTAACATCTGATGATTTGAATTGCCAAGTGATGCTTTTACACTCAAATCCATAAGAAATCAACCTTTTCCTCTCCCACCCACAGCCCCATTGAGAAGTGAAACATACTGAGTTGCAAAAAGTATGTCAAATATGCATTTAAATGCCTTGCTTCTCTGACGTTTCATTTGATATGTGCTACATGTGACTTTGAAGCATAATAGCATATTGTCCTAAACTGGTGGAGTTAGACACTGTTTGATCTCTTCAACTGAACAAATGTATTGTTTTAATGCTAAGCAAAAGACCTTTTAAATAAGAGAATTGATTTTATAAGTATTTTAGAGAAACCAGGATATAGCTGTGGTTTCTTTTTCATTTTGGATTTACAGCAGCATGACAACAAATAAGTAATGTTCCCTCAGACTGAGGTTGAATGCATAAGAGACGGTAAATTCTGTGGTAATGCTAAGCCCCTTAAAAAACAGTTATTTTTAACTATGCAGTGTGTGTAATAAGTTTTTTCTTTTAAGGTGGTTTTTTTTTTGTTTCATTTCTAAAAATTCTCAACACCTTTTGAAACTAAGATCCTTAAAATACACATATTGTAATGACAGTATTGGAAGCATTGTAACTGTTGACCTGCTGATGTTCATGAAACATCTAGATGGTGTACCTGAAAGGAAGGAGCTCATAGTTTTACTTACTAAAATCACGTTCCTATGAATATAGCACAGGTGAGGGAGAAGGAAAGAATTCTAAAAAGCATACTGAGCAAATACTGATTTGTGCTAATAGGCTTTCTTGTCATCTTCTGGCAGCGCTTTGGAGACACCAGGTTTTAAATCATGAGACATTAGCTATGGGTACAAGTAAGTCAGTGATAATTAGTTTGAATACAAGTAGATCCAACATGCTCTGTACTTAGCCAGCATTTTTTGAAATATTGCTAAAACTGGCTCTGTGCAGATCTGCAGCTGATGTGAACTGGAGGTTAGATCTATTGGGTAGCTCTGAAATAAGAATTTTGCCCTAAGATTGTTTTTAAAATTAACCTTCCTTTTGCTTCCTGCTCTTCCACCCCCCCTTTTGAAATAACTCTACATTTTGAGATAACAAATTGGCTAGTATCCCTTGTGTTCCTGGCTATGCACAGTTAGGTAAGAGCATGAGCAAAATGTAAATTCTTTGGTAACTCGGCAGAAGATACTATTTCATCACAATTGCTATTTAATTTTTGCAAAAGAACCTCCCACGCTGAATGTTCTTTGAGTTATTTGGGTTGATTTTTCATGAATAAAATTCTTAGTCATCTTCAGAATCTATGCAATATCTTAAAGAAATAAAGACTTTGCCCATTTCAGTAGTTAGTTGGTCTCCTTTTATATCTCTCGATTCCTGCACTCCTTGCTGCATATCTGAGAAGTTACCCTTATGACTGTAGCACTAACCTTGAATTGGGGAGTTAAGTGGTGAAATCCTTCCCTCGTGGAAACCAATGGCAAAGAAACTTACTTTTTATTTCTACTTTAAGCGCTGACAGTGACTTTCCGCATGACCTTAGTGTGAAGACCTTATCAGCAGAGTTTATGCAGATAATCTGCATGGGCTGACACATTGCAAAGCTGCGTACAAGTAAATGGTCTGTTGGGCAGTTGATGTATTCCTCCTCTTATGTGGCAGGACTCTTGAGGACGCGTGAGGTCTTTCATGTTTCATCAAAATGTAGATAGGCTTTCAAACTAAGAGACATCTTTACCTCAGCTGTAGTCTGTGCCCTGAACCTCTGTTCCCCAGCTGAACAGCTTACATCAGTTTGTATCATGAACAGTCTTGGAATCAGTAATTTTGTGGAGGGGAGTACTGGGATGTTGTGCAAATGGGGCCTTTAATTGCTGCAGTGAACACAAACCCACGGACAAGTCACAGAACTTGTTTGTACCTGGGTAATAATATATATTTGCATACCTAATAGTATATGTCAATAATATGTAAACTGGGAAGTTCCAGAGCATCTTTATGAAGGACTTTGAGGTCACTAAAAGTTAGCAGTGAAGCCAACTCCTGTGGTTTTATTGCAAATATCAAGTCCTGATGCTATTCTAAAAGCCTGAGCTCATGAAGCTAAATGACTGCATTAAAAAAAAGTTTGTTCATGGGGGTAATAACTGTCATTAGTCTAATTGGTATAGCTGGAGAAGGTAAACAATCTGAGTTGCAAAAAACTGTTTTCTGTCATGAAGTAGAAGCAGCAGATTTCAAAGCTAAATTCAAGTTAGAGAACACATGCTTTGAACTTGCTTAGGTCTGTATCAGTTTGACAGAAAAGGATAGTTGGTATCTGCAGAGTAAAGGACATGATGATAAAGCGAAAGAAAGAAGAAGGCTGTTGTCTATGGGAAGGAGCGAGTCAACTAACATATGGCTGTAAAACATGGAGACATGTTTTTATTATGTGCAGTAAAACTATTGTCTCTGAATCTCATCTTTTGTTATGAATTACAGCTATGATCTGAGGCTTGTTTCTGGAAGGCTGGTGGTGGTTTTTTTGTGGGGGTGGTTTTTTGGGGGTTGGGGTGTGTGTGTGTTATTTATTTATTTTTTTAAATCTCCAGTGATAAATGGTTGTTTCTCTTAGGTTTTATTTGTTTTAATTAGTTACCCATGTGAGTTTGCTCTGGTGTATAGCAGTGTACATTTAGCAACAGTTCATTTAAAATTGCCATGTAAAACTAATTAATGAAACAATATCTTTTTTTTTTTTTTTTAAGCAGCAAGATTAAATAGTTACCTTAGTAGTGAAGAGAATGAATACCAGCTGAGAAAGGTAGTTCTTGATCCATGTTTAGGTACTATGGGTAGCAAACTTTGGGATTAGGTGCCTTTAGAATACACCTGTCACAGCAGAAAGGGAAGGGAAAGACAAAGTCTGAAAAGCACTCTCTATCTTGCACAGTTAATTTGAAAAGGGCCTCTAGGAAAACTTGAAAGCACCATTTTGAAGATTGTTGAAGAGTTTGAAATGCTTGCTTTTTCCAATTTTGCTGCTTCTACACTTACTATTTGGTTAAGCTTCAGGAAAACTCGTGGAGGTCCAGCGAACTTGGAGGGCATACCTTAATACTTTGTAAAGAAATGTGCCTGTTGTACTGAATGTATTAATGTTGCTACCTTCAATTGCATGTGTACATTATTCTGCATATTGGAAAGATACAAGCCTTCTCAGTTAGGGCTTTAGGTTTTGTTTTGTTTTTTTAAAGTGGTCCAGATTAAAAAAAAAAAAGATGTTAACTAGGCTAGCAAATATTTTTTTTTTTTTTCTTCTTTTTTAAATGGCTAGAAGGAGGGAGGAAACAAAAACTAGCTTTATGGCTTTTCTGGAGAAGGTGTTGGGTACTCCTGGTGTGAGTGGTGAGCTCTGGTTCTTTGATCCAGGCTTTGCCCAGTGGCTTTGGTGTTGGGGGGGAAGAAGCCAACCTGTTCTTTAACTCCCTCTTAGTCCTGTGGGCAAGCCCAGGGGAAGAAGAAATGCTTTCATAGGTTGGGTGGAGTGGTAGTATCTTGAGATCTCAAGAGAGATTTGAAGGCCAGGGTCCAGGTTAACGTTGTGATGGAGGGCAGAACATAGCAGTTGGGAGAGGATGGATTTCTGCTGCACTGTGGTGCGGTGGCCTCAGGCCAAGGGAGGGATGCTGTGTGCAAGGTTGAACATCTCTACCTTTTTAACCCATGCTGCCTGGCCTTTAGGTTATTGTCTTCTAGGTTGCTGTGCCAGGGCAATTGCATGTTTGCTTTCCTGTGCTGGCCCTTACATGAAGGGATGTGTGCCATATTTAGGCTCTCTCCTGTTACAGGGCTTGTATTCTGAGGTCACAAATCACTGAGCTTCTTGAGTGGTACAGCTGTGACACATGCACGGGATGTTTATCTACTTTATGAAATGCAATTTTATTTTGGAAGTAGTGTGTTCCTTCTTAGACACTTGCCTGGTGTGCTAGTATTATTGCCAAGGGGAATATCAAAGTGTTTTTGTCCTATGCTTCATACGGAATATAAGTGAACTAGTATGAACTGTACTTGCTTCCAAGAGGAGAGAAGGGAGCTGAGTAAGCTTAGCAAATAAAAGTTCAAATAAAATCACAGTGGCTTTAATGTGAATTTCCTTTTTGATTAAAAACTTATTCAAGTCTGAAATCATCTTCACTTTGAAGTGAGGTTTCTTTTTATGATGTAACTAGGAAGTGTTACTCCAGCTGATGAATGTTATTTTACTATTGGGTAGAGTCGTAAAAGCCATTGACTTTTCTTTGCAAGTGAAAGGAAGAAAACCTTTTTTCTTCATATGAAAAGCCAATTACCGTGTTACCAGGAAAAGGCTTTAATGGCTGTAGTTCACCTAATGAGGGCATTATCAAATGAACCCCCTATTCACAGATTTATAGGGTGATATTTCTTAGACTGAATTGTCTTTGAAATTGCCATTTAATCTTAAATTCTCTGTAGTGGAATAGTTGGTGGGGTTTTTTTGTTTTTTTTCTAGGTTAATATGAAAACATTTCAGTAAGTTTTATTTTTGTTTTGACCATAGGATAATTTTTTTCCAAGTCCCTGTAAAAAGTTTAGCTAATGGTGTAGTTTAGGTGCTAATGTGAAGTTACGGCTTCAGATTTATCAGTAACCTTTAAAAGTAGGCATATGAATAAAAATAATTTCTGACAGAAGTCCCAATTCTTAAATGCTGAAGTTGCAGGGTTTTTCTTTAAATTATGAAGAGGTTGGGTAGGGCTGGGACTGAATTTGTTTTATTTTTCAGATTGTGGTATGTTACAGTTTTATTTTAATGGCACAGGCTGGAAGAGGCAAATTAATTGCTGTTGTGGTGTAGAGGCATGTCAGAGTTTGAAGAATTATGGAGTTTGTGTTGTGCTGAATTGGAGTGATGAAGTACAGATAACAGGCCACAGCTGTGGCCACAAATTAGGCCTCTCCAATTTGATGCTGAAAGTATTGCATTAGAATTGCTCTTCTAGGATTACTGTGTGGAAAGTCTGATGAATAAAACCAGATCTGAAATAGGGAAGCTAGAAATGCGTGCTGCTACAAACGCTTGTTGGGGCTTCGTTGTTGTAAAATGAAGGTGGCCACTTTCCTAAGCGAGAGCAGTGCTTGGGAGCTTATTGTTCTTCAAGAGCTTCCACTGCGGTTTATATCCTAGCTTTTCCTTAAAGAATTAGGGTTCTCAGTGCTTCCTTCCTCTTACAGCCAGCATGGCTTAGGGGAGGATGAGAGTTGTGGTCCCTCCTGTGGTCCCACAGCACCTGTCCCTATGTGGAATCCATCAAGAGTTGGGAGCGTGGGGTTTACTGGCAGGTGTTTCAGGGAGGTGTGTAAGCTTTGATCCAACTGAGGTACTGTGCAAAGGCCTTCTTATATAGGAAGGATCCAGTGGGGAGGTCAGCACCACCTTACGAACTCCTGTGGGTATGGGAAACTTCAACATACGGGTATTGCTCTTGCATTCTGCAGAGCTACCCTATTGCTGTGGGAATATTAATGATCCAGGTATTTCCAGGCACAGGACAATAATGTAGTAACAGATCAGATCTAACTTACAGGGATAATTCTGAGCAGTAATAGTTTCATTAGCAGAAATGTTCAAAAAACCAAAACTACAGGCCTGTAGTCCTGTGTTCGGGTTGACTGGCAGACAGGCCAATGCTAGGTACACAGATGGTCCAAGACCAAGAGCATGAACTGGGGTTGACTGGCTGAAGCTGTCATAGGTGCCTCATGGTTGCCAGGGTCCTATAAAGTTGGCTGGGGCATTGAGTTCTTATAAAACCAAGGGACAGCTCTGGCCAAGAGAGGGCTGCATGTAAACTTCGCTTATCCCACAAACACCAACTATGTAAGGGATAGGGGCTGGAGCCAAGAAGACACCGAGTAATAAAAGGCTGTGCAAGGTCCCCCTAGCTTCCTCAAATGTTTTCATTCAGTGAGTGTAGCTCTATTCTGACCTGCAACATCCCATTCATTGTTTTTGTGCTAGGAGTTTCCTGAATGCCCCATGGAAAATGTGACACACTTTGCAATGTAGAACAAATATCTTCTGGAACGGGACTCAACCGAAAGGATAAAACCTCGTTCTGTGTTGTGACTTTAATCCAGATTTCCATTCCAGTGAAAGACTGTGGTGGAGAAGGTGTCTGAAACATAAGATACCATGGTGTAAAGCACATGGTCGTTCCTTGGATTTGAGGATTTATGTATGTACAACTCAGAATCGGTAAATCTCTGACCTTTTCAAAGGACTCTTCCTTTTTTTCTTGTTGATACTTTAATATCTTTCAAATGCATTTGGCATTTTAGTGGATTGACAGATGACCAACTGATGTCTCTGTACAGTAGCAGAGGTTATGTTACATTTGGAATGTAGTATTTTATTTTCTGCATCAGCCTACTTTTGTGACTTTCAAACTAGAATTCCCATCTGGTCCTTCAAAACTATAAGTACATGTTTTTGAGAGAGGAAGTAAGATTGATGACTATTCTAATATTTGGTATATAAGGCTTTCATGATAAATTGTTTTCTTTTAGCTCCTCTGTTCATACTTACTTTCATAATCTTGAAAAGCAAAAACATTAATAAATCAAAGTGGGTTAAAGATCAGGCACGTGGTTTTATTTTAATAAGGGATAAAGCTGAAATCTCACTGAATGTGCATTGTTCAGCGCTTGTTCTCTGGGGCATATGAATCAGTCCCTTCATTACTGATCTGTAAGCTTCTCCTTTTGTGGTTACAGTGTATTTTCCTTAGAAAAACCCAATGCAAGGTAGTACTCGGTGTGTTACTCTTGGTGCTTATGCTCATGTGCAAAGTTAATGTGTTTTTTTTAAAAAAAAAAAAAAGACAGCCTTTTGTGGCCATGTGAAGTTCTGACTTCACAGAGTGAGTTTGCTTGCTTGATTTATATCTGTCAGC
>NW_008825564.1:2231422-2276318 GCF_000699105.1 Pygoscelis adeliae | reverse complement strand
AGTAAGCCTGCAAGCTTGAGAAAGAGGTATAATTTTCATGGTTATACCGTGTGTGTCTGGGACACGTTTTCCCAAAGGTTTCAAGGTAAAATACGCTTTGGGGACTGTTTGCTCTGTGTGTGTGGAGGAAGACAGCAGGAAATGTGTGTTTCTCCTAGCCTTTTCTCATTGCTGGTAGTTAGCATTTGGGATGGTGTGCCCAGAAGAGGGTGAGATTGGAACCTGGTGGAAGAGAGGGAGTCATAAGTAAGAGAATTATAAACTTTGAGACCCATCCCCTCGTTCCCCTTGCTGTCATACCTACACATCCGTTCACTCTTTGGCATCTTTTTATCGGAATTGTTGAAAGAGGCTGCTAAATGAAGAAACCAGCTTTCCTTTTGAACTTTTAACCTTCATGAAAGCTACAATAATTGGCTTCTGCAGAGCATAGATTGTTTGAATCTGACATTTAAAAAAAAAAATACAAGAAGAATGAAATATCAATGTGTACTTCTGAAATTCCCAAATTGCCAGCAAAGGTCTTACTTCTATGTGCTTTAAAAGCCTCGTAAGTGCAGAGAGAGATTTAGGAGGGGTGAAGTGTCCCTGTTGCATCTCAGCCGGGGTGTGCTTTGGCTGAGATGAAAGTGCAGCAGTTGGTACAAAACCTCCACCTGGGGAAAAATGGTCGTTGTGTGTGTGTGAATGTCACCTCTTTGAGGGAGTGGAAGAAGGCTTGAAGAACGGGTCATGTAAAGGGAAATAAAACACTGTCAGAAAAGAAAAGGGGGGAAAAAAATGCCAGGGGTGAGAGAGATGAATTGTACTGCCTAAGGCTAAAGGTGAATATTATGCTTAGATTTCTTCTGTGAATGAATGTCCTATTTAAAAATAAATAAATAAATGTTTCCCCACTTCATCCTTGTTAAAAAGAACACAGTAAAACTCCTGACAGTTGCTATTCTTTCTAAGAGTTGATCATGTGAAACTTTTATATACTAAAAGCAAGGAAAGCACATTAAAGTCTAATCCCTGCTTACTCTAGTGGGTCTTAAAGCTGTCATCACTTAAGTTGTACAAAAGCAAGAATAGTATCTTAAATACAAATGACTTTTTGCCTCCGATGACTTTTAATGCACATATTATAAGTCAATAATTAAAAAATCTAAAAGCAGATCCAGGTCAAATCACGCTTTAGATGACATTTAATCTAAAGTGCTTGAAAGCAGCTTTCATGGGTATCGTTGCTAGGTTTTTCATCTATGTAATACATTTTTGCAAACTTGAAAATGAAAATTTAGAGGGACGCAGCCTGACAGCGGAGACCTGTAGCTCTTCCTTCTCACACACAAGCTAATAGCCGTGCTGCATACATCATCACACGTGTAGCTACTCAAAAGGAAAACGTGGTCAACAAGGCTTCTTACGTCTCAGCTGCTAGAAGAAACTGCCAACCTTTGGCATGGCTGAGTTTCTCTTAACAGAAAGCAGCAACATATTGTAGTTAACTTGGCTGGTGGCATGCAAAACTACCTTGCTGCCTTCTTCCTTTTAAGATATGATTCTTCTTTCTTAAATAAGCTTGGTTAATGAACCAGGAGAAATAGTGACAGATTTAAGGAAGGAACTGTGAAAAACAGGCAGCTCCTCAATTTACTGGGAATAGTTCAGTTTGATTTTGTTAGAAATGAAATGGTTCCATGCAAGATGCTTTGAGCATCCTACCCGGAGAAAATTGGGATCCTTTGTAGCTGTGGGATTTTTCATCTTGCTGCTGCATTGTGTGTCTTCAGAGCAAGAGGCAAGTGTTTTCTGTCATGTGTCTGTCTCTTTTAACATCTGTATTTCCACTTCAGCAATTAAATGACTAAAAGCAAAGGCGGGAGGGTAGGGTAGCCAGCAGCCATGCATTAATTTAACTGTGTAGAACTACAGAGATTATTTGGGGCCAGAAAGAGGTAACTGACACAGGACAGTGGTCTCTTCCTGTCATGTGTGTGCTGAAAATAAGGCAGTTGCCAGGAATGATTGAACCAAGGAGCCAGATGACAGGTTATTTCTGAATTGAGAACAGCTTAAACTTTCAGGGCTCTAAAACCAAAGCACACGGTGTTTTGCAAAGTCACCCATATTAAATGATGAAAGCCTGAGTAGAAGGAAGAACGTGGTAAAGAGGTGAGCGGTAGTTGCTCACTGGGCTGTTTCAGAGTATTTGCATTTTGATTGGCTCTGCAGACATTTGTGCGTGCCTCAGGGACTCTTAATGTAAGGAAAAACAGCTTTATATGTAAAGAAAAATGGCAATGAGACTTCAGACTTGCTCCCTACAGCATGTTCTGTGTGCTCTTTCAGTCTTGGCTTAAATTAATATGATGGTGATGCATTTATTTTGCCTGGGAAATTAGTTTCCCTTGCTGATTTGTTTTAAAGTATATAATCCACCTAGAAATGTATTTGTCATTTTGTGCTAGTAATGAATCTCTTAATTTGGCAGAGTAAGAGAATTAGAAGACACTGGTCAATAAATATAGACACAAAATGGTTTGCCCTTTTCTGTCCCATCTGAAAGTCCATACTCGGGATTCTTGTGAGAAGCCCCGTCTGATGGATAACTGGAGCAATGTGCTCTGAAATGCTAAAAAGAGCAGAGACTGTTTCCAGCAGGCTCTGAAGCTGCATCCTCCACTTCTACCTCTCTGGTTTTTAATGGCAGGTGTTGTATTCAAACTAAGGATGATAGCAACAAATAGGTAAGCCAGTCTCTGCTTTCAGGACCTTGAGGGCTGGGAAGGGTAAAATGCAGGAAGAACTGGCTGAGTAGTCTGTCTGAGCACATGAATAAATAAGGTGGCTGCCCATTCTGGGTAATCTGTCAGCCTGATTTAGATGCAACCCCCTGTAGCCTCTAAATGCCTTTCAACTTCTCTGAGGAAGTGTGGTGCCCCGTTTTATAGTTGGCAGTTGGAGGCACAGAGGGCCAAAGGGCAAGTACGTGGCCACACACAAAGCCTTTGAATAAAGGAAAATTAAACACAAGTGTTCTTGGTTCCAAGTTTAACATCCTCATCTTTGAAGCAGACTTTCTGTTCATTTAAACAGTGTGATTACTATGTGTGGTAGGGAGGAGTTCTCTTTAATCAGTGCTGTGGGGAAGAAACTTGGTAGATATAAGGTCTGTTTGCAGGTGGGTATTTTTCAGTTTATTTTTCTCTGGTATATCTTACACTAGCTGCTAATGATTACATTCTCTCAATGACACCAAGCTCAAATAAGAATCTGGAGCTTTTGTGTCTCAAGAGGTTTGTTTTGCAAATGCAAGAATACATTTTTCTATCTTGTTTAAATGGGAGCATTAGACTTTGTCCTGGGCACTTACGCAGCATATTTACCTATTGGCACTGCTGCTTCAGAATTTCCTTCAAGTGCCTTAAGCGGAGTTAATGTCATCATTTTTTTCCTAGTCCTAGTCAAAGTTGTTGGCATAGTGGGTGAGACCAGCAAGGTAAGAGATGTGGCTGAAATCCATCTAATTCTTTAACACTCCAAGAAGAGAGCTTGTGAAGTTGTTGTAGCTAGTAGGAATCTGCTCCAGAGTTTGGAGAATGGCACATGTGAAAAGGAAACTTCAAAAAATCTTCAAAAACATCTTTTCCTTCATTCCTCGTGTACACTCTCCTCTTAAGTTTTGCATGCCCAGATCAAGAAGAAGCAATTGGGAACTGCATGTTTTGGAGAACATGTCTATGTGAGCCCTACATACCGGAGTAATCTTCCAAACAAGGTAGAAGGAAGTCACATCCAGCTCTGACAGAGCAGCAGAATCCCCTGTTGGGAGTAGGGGACTGTAGTTGAAAAGGGACTCAAGTCCTGGTCTTCAGACATGTGGAGTCCACTTAGTTTTTACAGGGTAAGTTGTTTGGCAGCTTTGGAAACAGGACATCTCTTTCCTGATCATACTCCTTACACCAAATTAAGACCTGCTGATGGGCTGTAGCTATGGTTCTGTGAATGTAGCCTGAAGACTGCAAAAACAGTAACCTGAAGCATTAGTGTGCTGTAGGATGGGGTGGGGGGAGAGAAAAGAAAATGGAGTACTCTTTTAGTAGGGATGTGCACTGTGGCTTTTTGGAAATGCTTGTAATTTCAGTGTACAACCTGTGAATATTGCTTAATATAGCATAAAATGAGAGTGGGTAAGGCTCTGTGTTTACTGTTGTCGCCATGCTGCCAAACCTGTAAAGCTATGTTTTAGTCTTCACAGCAGAGTAGAAGTGCTTTACTGAAGATAGAGAACTCCATTCTGTTTTAAAGAGATTAATAGCTAAATTGCACTTAATACTTGAACATTAGAGATCTACTGATGATAAACTACTACTGAAAGCAGATTAAAAGTGCCGTGGAGTTACTGTGTTGTGCTTTGTTTTAGTGTTGCCATTTTCACACAAAGGGCTTTTCAGCCAGGTGTTAGCCCTCTAGGAAGTTCAAAATGGTCAACTTCAGTTGACAGCTTTGTTTGGAAACACTTCTAACTATGTCAAACTGAACTAGACAGTTAACCGAACAGTGATTTGCCACCCCTCACCCCCAAGTGCAGTGGGAAAATTTAATTTGGGAACATTGAGGTCTGAAAGCAAGAAGGATAAACAGTGGTTACTCTCACAGGGGACTTGGTGAAGGGATATTACTTTATATTTCTGAAGACACAAACTCTGGCAATCATCAGAGCACTAAAAATGTACTTGGATTTTATCCAAATACTTTAATCTTTTAATGTCTGTTACAATTATAAAGGAGCTCATTGAATTAATGAAACATACTGTAATGAACTTAGTAATTGCATATTTTTACATCGTTCTCCTCTAAGGAATTGAATCTCAGCTGTGTGCCATGAACTTTGCACAGGTGAAATAAATCCTCTTTTTTGGCTCAGGGCATGTTTCCATGATGGTTTAAGATGAGCAGGTTATTCCTGCTTTCCTCTTTGCCTCTATCCATTCTTTATGGTGGTCCTGATGCTCGGGTGAATGAGTGGCAAATGCGTTTAAGGGGCTAACCTGGCTGAAAATGTGTCTTTGTTTTTGCTTTGTGGGGTTAGTTTTTGGGCAGTCCATCTGTCTCAACTGGCCTGCTGGACAAGTGCCAGTGCTGGCACTGGGGAGGAGGAGGCCAGGCCATGACACTGCGGAAGCAGAGACATCAGATCTGCTGTGGAATTGGACTTTGAATGGCGGAAGCCTGAAGTTTTTGGAGTAGAAAGATTTCATTTTAGCAGAGAACATAAGGATGGTGGCTCAGGATGATGTATGTATTACAATATTTTTAACATAAAACAGTTACGAGGATCCATTTTCTTGTTATATAATAAGTTAGAGGCACACACGTTATTATGCAGCAAGGGCATAGTGTCCTTTTGCCTGTTGCTGCCAGCCTCTCCCTGTTCTGTAGTTAGCATTTGTAAGTTCTTAGCAGGTAAAATACTTGGCCATAACTCCTGGGTGGAATCAAGAGGGTATTAAATATTTGAGGCACTCTATTTGTTTTTAGGATAATAGAGAAAAACATCACATGGCAAGTGCTGGTTCATTTTGAATAGGTGTTTTGATAGCAGTTGATTGAGTTGCAGCAGCAATCGGTGACAATTGATGTTCTGGCTCCTGAGAAGGAAACTGCCATGAGTTGCCTTGCAGAATAACGTGGCTGGCACAGTTCAGTCCTCAGTGTGCAGACAGTGCTGCTTGCGTTGTCTGGATGCATATATTGTGGGAAGGTGAAACACTCAATTCGTCGATTAGCCAGTTGGGAAACAGTGAGTGTTTTGCTCATTCTTGGCATAACTATGCATGTTTCCAGAGAGGCTGGAGCAGGAGCTTCGGCTGGAGTGTGGACATGGGGAAACACAGCTGTACCGTCATCAGCTTTTGACAGGGAGTATTAGCTGTAGGCATTTGGGGAGTCTTAGAGAACTTTTGTAATTATAGTTTCTTATGAGATATGTTGTGGTTTAACCCCAGCCAGCAACTAAGCCCCACACAGCCGCTCGCTCACTCCCCAGTGGTGGGATGGGGGAGAGAATCCAAAGAGTAAAAGTGCTTCCCATTGGCAGGCAGGTGTTCTGCCATCTTCAGGAAAGCAGGGCTCCATCACCTGTAACGGTTACTTGGGAAGACAAATACCATCACTTCGAATGTCCCCTCCTTCCTTCTTCTTCCCCCAGGTTTACATGCTGAGCATGATGTTATATGGTATGGAATATCCCTTTGGTCAGTTGGGGTCAGTTATCCCAGCTGTGTCCCTTCCCAACTTCTTGTGCACCCCCAGCCTACGCGCTGGTGGGGTGGTGCGAGAAGCAGAAAAGGCCTTGACTCTGTGTCAGCACTGCTCAGCAATAACGAAAACATCCCTGAATTATCAATGCTGTTTCCAGCACAATTCCAAAACATAGCCCCATACTAGCTACTATGAAGAAAATTAACTTTATCCCAGCCAAAACCAGCATAGATAGAAGATACTTGGAGAAACAGATCATATATACTACAAAGGTGACTTTTTAACTGATAACGACTTTTTACCTGAGCAATGAAGTAAACATATTTACTAAATTAGCTAGTATTTTTCATGAGTCAGGTTTCTTTGTTAAAGTATTTCCACTTTTTTCTGGTAGTAAAACAGGAGACAAACGTAACACCTCTCTAGCTTTAACTGCAGTGGCTGAATTGGTGGCTCTCCCACTCCCTGCCCCCCCCCCCTCCCCTTTTTTTTTTTTATAGCCCAGCATAAATTAGATTTGGCGGGGTTTTAAGTTCACACGTGGGTTGTACTTTCGGAGTGAACACATCGCCTGCCCTGCTGTCCCTGCTAAAAGGAAGAGACAGTAAGCTTTTCAACTGTTGCCTGCTGCTTAAACAGCATGCCTTTCTTGAGTTTATGACTCAAACCAGTAGAAGGATGATGTTTGCATCACTCTTCTTCCTCTTTGCCTGGGCTATGTGGATTTTAATGTTGAATAAAGTGTGCAGTAAAATTATGGGGCGACCACAAATTGTACCAAATGCTTGAATGTGATGTATTGGACTGTAACACAAAAGCGATTTACAGTAGTTTCCCTGTCAGAAGTAAAGTTTCATCTTGATCTTTAAAATCATAGAATCATAAAATCATAGAACGGTTTGGATTGGAAGGGACCTTAAAGATCATCTAGTTCCAGCCCCCCTGCCATGGGCAGGGACACCTTCCACTGGACCAGGTTCTTAGTTCAAACTATGAAAGACTGGGATCGTTTTTGAATGAGTGCTCTTGGATGCCAGCTGGGAAGAGCTATGGAGACTGTTGTTCCTAAGTTGTAACCAACGGCTGGTTTTAGTGTGATTAGAGAATCTTGTTACGGCATAGAAGGCAACCTGCTACAAAAGCAGCTCTTTGCTCATTGTGTGCACAGTTGAGTACAGAAACGGCACAATGTTTGAACACAGCTGGGCAGGCTAGGACTTCAAGAGTGCTTAGAGTCATTATATCAGTGTACTCAGAGAATCACAGAAAGGTTGAGGCTGGAAGGGACTACTGGAAGTCATCTTGTCCAACCCTCCTGCTCAAGTAGGGTCATCTGCTACTCATGGTTTTGCAATACAGAGATGAGCAAGGGATAGTCCCGTTAAAATACCCAGGTCTCTTGTTACCAAATGTCACATTTAATGCAGTTTACTAAGCTTTACACAGGACACATGTCCCCTGGAAATGGGCTGGGTGAGCAGAGTGGTGGCACTGCTGTTATCGTGTAGTCAAGTTTCTTCTGAAAGGTTTCTAGCATCCCTCTAAAACACTCTGCGTTCTGGTTGTATGAACCTGGAACTTGCCCTGTTCTTGGACTCTTCAGTATCTTTTTGCTTGTATTTTACCTTACAGTGATCTTAAGGTTAGCCTGGCTGGGTAACTGAGAAGATTGCTCAGGTATGCTAGCTCTTCCTGATCTAAAATTACAAGCCATAGCCCCAAGGTATGTGTCTGCATTGAAAGGGAGGAATGATATCCGGTTGGCATGTCCCCAGAACAGTGGTTCCAGGCCTGCAGGTACACAGACTG
Organism: Pygoscelis adeliae; assembly: GCF_000699105.1. Classification (NCBI taxonomy): domain Eukaryota; kingdom Metazoa; phylum Chordata; class Aves; order Sphenisciformes; family Spheniscidae; genus Pygoscelis; species Pygoscelis adeliae. The sequence continues at coordinate 2,268,260 of NW_008825564.1, read as the reverse complement.
AGCAGTACCCAACGAAGCAGGGTGGGATCAGTGTTAAGGATGGGCATATGCACAGTAGTTTTTTTGGGATGTGACTGTGTCCATGTTTGTTTCCTTAGCATCTCTGTATTCATGTTTCCGAAGTGGTTTAATAATGTCCATTAAAATGCCAGATTAGTCTCAACAACCAGTATTGTTTGGAGATACAATCTCTTTAATGCAGAATATCTCAAATTATTCCACAAGTTTTAGCTATAGACAAGGTCTCTAATATTAACTGTGCCATGCTTTTTTTTCCTGGGTGGCCATGACTGTGTTTCCCATTTGCAGTCTCGTCGTTTTGCTGAATGTCCTTCAGAGAGCAGGCACTGGGAAGTCCACAAGTGGTAAGGGCAAATTATTCTGTGTGAATATGAGAGTGTGAACCGGCAGAGAGCTAGGAGTCTACAGGGGTGGAATCAGAGACTGTGCAGTGCTGAGAGTCAGGAAAACGTGGGGTGTTTTGACTGTTAGCTGTTTTGATGCACTGATTTCAGTAAGTATAAGAGAAACAGTGCTGGTAGAAACACCTCTGTAGATGGAGCTGCTTTCTGCTGCAAGATAACTGACAGGTGGTTTTTTTTCCTTCTCTTGGTTTTTGTCATCTTTGAAGAGCAGTGTCAGTGCCTGAAGCAAATGGCTGGTGTCTTCAAAACTATCGTGTCCTCATTAGACTCATAAATGGTATCCAGTCTTTCTTTTGCTGTTTCTTTTACTTCTGATGAGCATCAGGCTCTGCTATTCACTGTGGAGTATCAGCGTGTCTCTCTTTTCCACAGTACTTTTCTTTGCACGATGATTTCTTTAGAAAAGAATTCTGTTTATTTCAACCTTCGACATCCTGTCTGTGCTGTCAGTTAACTCGGTTATTTCCTTTAGCATTCACGCGTCTTTGTTGCCCTCTCTTCCTCCATTTGACTGCTAACTTCCTGACTGTACCATTAGTTCCTCTGTATGTGTCATAAGCATTGATAGGGTAAAAAATTCTCTTTGTTTTTTATACTGCTGCTTCATCTTGCTTCTAGCAGGAAGTTTAGGGTTTCTCCCAACCTTGAGCTTATCTTCTTGTATCTGTTATCTCCTTTGGGATATAACCAGTCATCATTGTCTTGATTTGGCCTCTGCTGACGCGAAGCAATAAAGTGTTATCATCTTGACTCAAGATGCTCTTTTGTGTGTCTTTTCTAGCCCCCTGATTTATCCAAATGCCAGGAAGGTCCCAAGTACCATAGCCAGATCATGCTAGTGCTAGAAAAGAGTACTGTGACCTTCTGTTATTTCTTTACTCTTAGTTGAATTCTATTCAAAATTGCTTTCCTGAGTCACAGCACTTTTGATGAACTTTCTCTGTTTCTCTTCAGCATATTTTCAACCAGCTTCTAATAAACTTACTCCATTTCCAGTTACATTGGACTCCTTTGGAGTGTGCTTAGCTTAAGGCATTGAAAAGCACCCCCCAAAAAGAAAAACTTGCATCCATCCTTTCGAGTTGTAATATTTAGCGTTGCTTTATTTTAGTTGTTATTTCACAGTACCAGTTTCCTTTTTCCTTTCTTCTCCCCTCCAACTTTCTTATTGCTGAAAACTTTCATTCTATCCTTACAACCCTTTAAGAACAGCAGCACCACTGGCTGAAATTGAGACTTCATCTTTTTCTCATTACTTCCCTCCTACCTCTCAGGTTATGTGAGACTACCCTAAAAGGTAGGAAAGTTGTAATCAGCGGGATTTTAAGGGATATTTTTTGCTGCTTGCTTCAGTTTAGAAACATCTGGAGTACAGCCCAATGATGAGAAACAACCCTAAATGAGCGGCAAGCCCTGATAAACTGTGAAAAGTTTAAGTGGATTCTAACGTTTTATTCAGAGTAGTGTTTGATTTTTGTTTCTGTACTTGATACCTGCCATGGTCTTTAAATTTCACGTGCTAGGCAGGTACTCAGCACCTTTGAAAATTCATGCTCTTTTTGTGAAGCTAGATAGACCATACCTCTTTGACTGCCGGATTATTGTTGGTATGGTGATGGCTGTAGTTTTGGGGTTTTTTTTTTGTTTTGTTTTGTTTTTTAATTTTTTTATTTTTTAAATTTCTTGGAAGAGTCTTTTGAATACTTGAGTTTATCAGTTACTTTCCTGATCTCTAATTTGAAGAGCTCATATATTAACATCTTTAGTAAATAGAGCATCTTTATCTGACTGGATGGTGTATGAGTGTTAATTAAATTGCCACAAAGGTTCCGATACCTTGAATAATCAAAACCAAGTTTTTAGTCCTCTCTCCTCTGAATTATAGACGTGTAACTAAAAGTTCCTTAGTAGAAGGAGCACAATCTTCCAAGAAGCAGGGGAGTTCAAGTTAAATAAGTACCTGAATTCTTTTGGTATGCTTCAATATGTGCTTTAGCAGCAAGACCAGACAGCCTGCTTGCCTGTATTCTGAGTACGTCCAGTTTGTTGTGTTTCCCTCCACCTCTTCCTTTTAAGCACCCTTTAAAGCTTATTTTTCTCCCTAGTTTTGAAGAGCACTTTTTTGAAAGTGGGCCTGTCAAAGATAGTGAAACCTCAACCACATAAAATGCTTCCTAAGGAGAGGAACAACAAGACGACTGTGGGAAAGGTAAAATACTTGGAATGAAATTGTGAAGAAAGGTTATGGGTATGTGAGAATGAGACAGATGATAACCACACAAATACTCACCATCTTTCCTGGGCGGCTTCGCCAGTGGCAAAAACTGTCCTATTCTGTATATTTCACACCCATATTCCTAAAATCTCCCCCAATACTAGGTTTCCAGGTATTTTGGAGAGGAAAAGTGGTGTATTTAAACCTGAAGGGTCCAAAGCTCCTTTTATCATAATATTAAATGGTGCATTCCTGGGCTAATGATGCACTGATTGATTAGCAGATTGCAGGTTCAGCCTTCAGCAGCAAAGAAACGTTCCAGTTGGGAAGCTGATGGACCGCTCTGAACCGTGGAAGTCTGTCGAGTAGGGTCAGGTCTTCCTGCAGTGTCGGTGGCTGCTGCAGGCGGGGTGGCAGCCCCCCTGGGTTGTCTGCTCGCTGAGATCACCCCTCTTTTCCATCGCTTACTAGAATATAGCTCATAGCTCCCGTAGAGCTTTACCTTCCATTTGTGGCAAAGCGTCTGTGGATTTTATTGACGTGGGTCTGCTGGGCCTTTGACTCCTGTCTAGTTCAGAGGTGAATAGCACCCAACACGTAACAAAAGGGAAGAAGGCAGCATGAAAGCCTTTTTATGTACACAAAGTGTACATCCAGCCCCCCTGGCTTCTGCGCCCTGTGCTTATTTCTTGCAGAGATGCTAGAGCATGTTTACAGCTCCTTAGACTCGGCTGTTCAGTCATGCAGTTTAACTCCAAAAATAACTCTCTTGGGGGATATTAATCCAGCGTTGGATTATCTTTCTAAAATCGTTAATCAGACTTGGTCCCTGAGGGACCTTCCGGCTGAACTTGCCACTTAGTTTCTGTTTGCTGGGGCGGCAGGAGCCGAGCGGGGGAAGCTGATGAGGTTTGACAAGGAGCGGTGACTTACATAAGGTCCCGAGCGGAGGGACGCGTGTGCCTCTCCTCCCGCTGCGGGTCCTCGTGTGGCCGGCCAGGGCTCAGCTCCCTGCCGGCACCCGCTGTGTCTTGCCTTGTGTCCTGGCTGTGCTATTGCCCTCCTCTCCGTTCGCCTTGTTTCGCCATCGAGAAATGCCATGGGAAAACCTGCCTGTGAGGGGGGAGCGGGGGGATCTGCCAGCTTCAGGTGGTTCCTGTGTATGCTACCTCTTGTCCAGGGAGGAGAAACACACGCTTTGTTTTATTAAATTCTCAAATGCGCGTGGTGTTCCTTCAGTCACTTTTTAATCATTAACTTCCTTCGTTAAATGACCTGGCCTGCTGTTTTAACATTACCTCTCTTCTGTAAAAGAAGAAATGAGCGGTTGTAGGCTGCTGTTTTCATATACAACTAGAACTGCTAGTCACATAACTCCTATTAGCCTTCATTTTTTCTCATGTCTGTAGAGCTAGAATACAGTTTATGTCTTGAGAGATGTTCTCTAATAGCTATAAGTTATTTAAAGTACTTGGAGATCCTTGTATGGAAAGTGCCAGGGAAATTGCAAAACAAGTTTAAAAAAAAACCCCAAAAGTCCTACTGAGAATTCATTTCATACATGAATAAAATTCTGTTTTCCACGTGCAATGCATAGGTAGAAGGGGAAAATTCAACATGTTTTACTGACATGTGCTGAATTAATCCCTTAGAGCCAGGCAGGTAAATTGAGAGCTTGCGTGTCTGTGCTGATGCATTTTTGCATTAAATCTAACATACTTTGATTTCCAACTTGAGTGTTTATTACTCTGACTTAGACCACTGGAAGGACTGCATAGCATGCTTGAAATGCAGAAATACGCTGTATGTGGTAATAACAATAACTTGCAGAATTTGTGCTTTAATGGGCTAATCTGTCATAGAAAAACCCTATTGATGTAAGAAAGCATACTCAAGTGGTAGGGATATTTTGGTTGTGGCTTTTTTCCCCTCAAATTATAAAATGGTGTGCTGCTTAGCATTGAAGTTGCTTAAACCTCCTCCAGGTTACAGCTGCATGCACGCATTAGGGAAAATAATGGGAAGTTGCCTTCCTTTTCCTCAGACCTCTCCTCTACTTCATACACTTGTGCTTGCACACGCATCCTATTGCCTTCAGATTCTGCCTTGAAAATAAACATAAAAATGAGTTGCAAAGTTGCTCTTACATGTCAGTACTTCTCAGATCCCACTGGGAGAGAAAAAGGAATTGCACTTGAGAAAACTCCATAACTAGACCCTTTAGCGACGTCTGTACCCTTTTCACTGCTTGACTGCTGCTGGCATAACAAAAAGCAGTTGAAATCAGTTCTAGTTCTTCATTCACATCATGAGAATTGCTTAATAAATTGGAAGCTGTTTCACACCAGGGATTGTGCCTTCCTTATTTTACTGGGCAGTGTCTAACACAGCATACCACTGGAATAAATAGTAGGTAATTTGTATTTGTCAGCGCTGTAGATTGCAGAATTCTTTTTGCAATCATAATTTTGTGATGACAACTAAACATCTATTTTGGCCTTAAAAAAAAAAAAAGAATATCTGTTTCTGGCATTGCCACAAAGGTAGAATGAAACTAAATTACCTTTTGGATCCTGCATTGGATTCATAAGATTATAAACTAGGAAAAAAAAGTCAGCATGTTTGACTAGGATGTCCACTGAGAAACAGAAATAAATTTGTAGTGACGATTTTATATATGCTTTTCAGCATTCAGACCACACTGTCTCTGAGTTGTTCGTTCTTGGTGGGAGAAGCGGAACTACATCCATTTGTATTAGTTAAAGATCTGTCACTATGCTTTGTGTTTTATGACTGTATAAGCATACATATATTAATAATTATAATTATGTAGGAGATCTGTGCTAGCCTGCATTAAAAACTAGTCACATTGAAATTGTCTTCTGAATGCTGTGGCAGACTTCTCTTGAACCTTGCTTTGGAATGCAAATCCATAGCTGAATTTGATTAACTTACCATCAACTTTCCTTGACTCTTCTTTCTTAAACCATTTGCTTTCTTCCTGCGTGATTTCTTAAGATGGACCACAACCCACTAAAGCAAAACGAGGGTTAATGCCCACATTTGTGTGTGAGAGTGGAAGCTTTCTGCAAATGTGTTGCTGCATGATGTCGTTTTGCTTTCATAGTCATGTCCAGTGGCCACGAATCATCTTTTTTTTTTCTCCAGCATTCGTTGTGAACTTTGGAGTTTGCTAACCTCCTAGGGGAGGTATTGGGCTGCGAGTTACCTACATTCCCTTTGCCTCTCGCAGTGAGAGGCAACAGTGGTCTGAGTTGTTTCCCTGTCTTCCCAGTCAAAAGAACATGTGTTTGCCCATCCATTAGGTGGATTCTATGGTTTTTATAGGTCTCCTTCTCTCTATATATATGTGTGACCTACAGATGATTTTTCTCTTTCATGAAAACTGTAGAAGAAACATGATGGGGGGGGAAATAAAACTGTTGAAAATAAGGACTTACTCATCTGAAGCTATCCTCAGTCAAGTTTGTCTGGCAGGAACTGCTGCTGCTCTTTTTGTGTCGTGGGCAGTAAACTCGGGCTCTGGCTGAGGCCCCGGCCGGCTTCCAGCGTCCCTCCTGCCAGGGATGTGGTGCCATGCCAGAGTGTGCAGGGAGAAGCCTGTCAGCCGGGCACTGGGTCAGCCAGCTCCGCTTAAGTGCTGCGGGCGGTTTTATACCAAAATGTCACCAGGCCGAGACTACCGAGGACTGTTGGGCTGAGGAGGTGGGGAAACGCCATCACTGTGAGTGTGGGAGCAAAAAGGCGCTAAGGTCTCAGTTTCATTTGACTGTCGAGGTTGATTAACAGCTCATTGCTGCCAGCAAGTCTTGCTTCTCCTCACCCCCATGTTGTTCCACCTCTGGGAAGCTGTTTGACTTGAACGTGGTAATAACCGGATGACCGAAAATACTTTTTTGCTGGTTAGTTGAGTCAGCGCGCTGCGCAGCAAGGGGAGTGCTCGTGGGAGATGCAAATGGTGGGAGCATGAGGTGTCAGGGGAGAAATGGCGGGAGCTTTGCATTCGCTCAGGCTCTATGGGGGGGAAAAGACAGCCAAAAGCAAATGTCTGACTATTCTTAATGACCAGCAAGCTTTAATTGTGTTTATTCCTGGTCCCTGTAACATCTACCAAACGTAGACAATATCACTGTGTTTCTTAATCACGTTGTTTAGTCTTTCAAGGCACTTCCTGCAATCCAGTCGTATTTATAGACCATCCATTGTCTTATTTACTGCCTTGTGCTTTGCTTTGTGGTGATGTGTGATCCTGTCGGCATCAGAACTGCCATTGTTGGAAATAAACTGCTGGAGTGTTAAAGTTCGTAAATTGCTTTTACAGTATGTGTTGAGAACCCTATGTAGAATGTAACAGGGCTTGCAAACACAGAGGACTGAGCCTTTTCAGAGTAGACCAGAAGACACACAAGAAAAAAGGTAAGGTAGAGCCATATGCATAAAGGCTGGACGAACTCCCACTTCTGAGTAGTAAGAGAGGAAGGTACAAAATTTCTTGATAAAGGGGTAGCTTCATGATTTTGCTCAGGCTGATCTGAGTTCATGCTTCTGCTGCAGCTGGATAAAGGTCGTTAGACTGGGTTAGTTGAAGCAGCAACTGAAGGTCTTCAGAGACTTTTTTTCCTGTACCTGTGTGTGACACTTGGATGCCCGGTATATTCTGTTAGCTTCTCTCGTGCTTTAGCTCTTTCAAAGGGTGTATGTGCAAGCATGTGTCCATGCTTTCACCACTTCCTTCTCTTTTCTGCTAAGAAGAAGTGGGACTGCACCTCTGGGGATTTCTACAGCTTCTCTTGTTTTGTCATACGTGATGGCGTTTTGCCGGGTCTCGGCAGAGCGCACGGGAAATGCCGTGGTCGGCATGGAGGACTTGGCAAAGCAAGCAGGAACCTCCCAGTCTGCAGGAGGGTGCACGGGTTGCTGTGTCTGAGAATTGCAGAGCTTTGCTACTTCAGTGGCTGTCCTGCTACCATCGGGCTTGGAGAGGGGTGCAGAAGGTTTGTTTGCAAGCCCAGAGAGGCACTACACCCACTTGAAAAATGTTTGTTGTTATTGCAAGGTTACAAACTTTGATGAGCCAAAAGAGACAGAACTTTAAATTCTGCAGAACCTGAGGATTTGGTTCTTTACCTTTCCTCTCCTTCCCCAAAATTCACAGCCTGCACTATTTGACGTGAGATCCTATTGATATTTATATTCTTGCAGAACTATGACGTTTTATGTAGCTGATTATATCATTGTGAATGTATACTATATCCTTGTGTATTCATGTGTCTGAGATTTACCGTAAGAAGTATTTATATATGGGTATCTCTGGATCCCTTAGGTGAGGATTTTTGTGTGTGTGTGTGTGTGTATGTATATGTGGAAACTGCTGTGTGTTCTGCCTTCTTCCTGACATCCTGGTTGCTATAGTGCGGTGATCTATTTGTGAACACCCAGAAGATCATTGCTATAGTTAAAAGAAACAGTGTTTCCTGGCCATAACTTCCTGGGCAATCTCTTCTCCTGGAGCGCCCGCTTTAACCGCTTCGGTCACGTTCCCTGGGACTCCAGGAGTGACACTGTAACAGGAGCTTCCTCTAGTTTGTCGCTTTTCCCCACCAGCATATTTAATAACATTTAAAAATAGTTTCTCTATTGAAACCTAATGCATGCCTATTATTCACTGTACATTTCAGTGCTTCAGCCATCTTTCTAACAGACTGTCGAGCTGTGCAGTGTGTTGCGGCGTTGTGTCCTGTGTTTGCTTCTGTAATATGTGCCATTCTTCTGCTCTTGCACATACTTACACACGTACGTTTTCATCCGTCTGCCCAGCCAGGCAAAATGTAGGAGACAAAGCGGCAGCGCTGGAGTTCTGTCTGAACTGCTGTATTTTTTATTATTTTTTTTTTCCCCTCCCTGCAGGTGTGAATGAGAGACACTCTCTGCAGTATTTAGTGTCCAATTTTACTGGCTCCGAAGAACAGCAGCGTCGCAATGCCCCCTCCTGCTGATATAGTGAAGGTGGCGATCGAATGGCCAGGTGCCTTCCCCAAGTTAATGGAAATAGATCAAGTAAGTGCCTGTGTACGTGTGCTCAGCCGGCCCTGTGCATAAATAAGTTCTTCTCTGCGTATGTGTGTCTCTGCATTTATGTTTACTTAGACACACACGTATGTTTCTGTGAGTGCATGTGTGGTAGAAGGTGTTTTTTATAAGGGGTGTAACCCTCTTCCTCTGTTACTGCTTAATGTTTTTGATGTGTTTAGCTGGTTTTCTGATTTGCTTTTTCTTTTTAAACAGCTGCTTAAATAAGGCGTTTACTGCTTGTGTGACCCACTTAACACTTTCGTGCCTTAGTTTGTTCAACTGCAAAATTGTGGTAATGTTGTCACCTCCGGGTGGAAAGTCTTTTCAAATTTTTAGTCAGTGCTTCGCATTTGGAGTATGATCATACTGAATGGCTGCAGCAAGTGCAGATTTTTGGAACTTAACTAGTGGTGCACTGTGAGCAGGAGGATCTTTGCTGTTCCATACAGGAATCTCAGGGCTTGTCCTGTTTAGCAGGTTATTTCTAATGCGGTGGCCCCATGGAATGATTTGAGGCAGTGTGCAGAAGCTAAAAAATGCAAAATTATGAATTAAAGACTCTTTGTAGGAAGTTGTGGGGTGGGGGGAGAAACAAACCAAATCAAGTTATACAAGTGCCATGTTTTATGTTCTGGACTTCGCTGAGATTGGTTTTTTTTTGTGGCACGTGCATTAATATTAAAAGCAACATCTTTAATATTTAACAGCTTACCCATAATGTTTTGAAATCGTACAGCATGTTACCTGTTCGGAATAATTATTATTTCTGTAAATAGTATTCAGAGGGAAGGAAAGCGTTTAATAATGTGCTTTAGACCCTAGTGTATCTGGGGACCGAGTACATGATAAAGTTCTATTGGAGAGGAGAAAATTGGAATTCATGCTGAAAATGTTTTACTGAAATGGGATCCTAATTTCTTCACGCAGTGCAATCAGTTTCACTTCTAGTTAACCCTTCTGTGGCATATGCCTGGGAAAGTCCTGCATGAACTTTGGGGAAACATGGTACTAGAGGGTGGCTGGAATAACAGCAGTATGTTTTTCGGGCACATTGAAAGCTCTTTAGAGGAAAGGGGAGTTCCCAAGTGTTTAGCACTTTATGGTTTGATTTCCAGACCTGCCAAGCTTATCCATTTTAATTTGCTGAAAATTTTTAGTAAGCATATATCTACAGATACAAATCTCTTGCCTTCTGGAGTGAAGAATGTTTTACTTTTTTCTTCTTATATAACAAATGGTAGACACTGTGCAAACTGTGTTCAGGGAAAGGTGCATGTTAGTCATGATGAACAGCAGGTTACTGCTACCAAGTACAGTGGGGACAAAAATGAACAAATATAATGCAGTCACCTTCCAAGCAGCAGTAAAATAATACCAAAATGATTGTTTTTAATTTACAAAAGGGCTTAAAGTAACTGTCCAAAAAAACCTCGTACCTTATCTGAAATATTAGCTTACTGTCCTGGAACCTTGTTTTTACCTTTATTGTGTAAGAATTAGAGGGGACAAGAAAGATCAATGCTGACTTATGTTGGGTAGCACTTTTCTAACCCAGCCTGCCAAGTTGTATGCAAGCTTCCTCATACCACTTTATAGGGAGGAAGAAGAGGAGGGAAAATAAGGTTGAAAGGGAGAAAGCTAACAGCAGCCTGCTCCTGGTGCAGGGGGAAATGGGGGAATGAAGGTTGAGGGTCTCATCCCTCACCTTTCTGACATGGAAAATACAGGTGTGGTGGCAAGAAATGAAGATGGGAAAGAAACATCCCTGCCTAATACCATAGAATGATAGAATAATTTGGGTTGGAAGAGACCTCTGGAGGTCATCTGGTGGTTCAGCATCCTACTCAGACCATGGTCAGTTAGATCAGTTTGCTCCAGGTCTTGACCAGTTGAATTTTTAATGTCAAGGGCAGAGGTCCCACAATCAACTCTGGGCCTCTGTTCCAGCATTTGACTATCCACACAAGGATTTTTTTTTCTTAATATGTAATCAGAACTTAGCTTGCTGCAGTTTGCATCCATTGCCTCTCATCCTATTGCTATGCAACTACAAGAAAAGTCTGGCTCTATACTCCCTATATCTCTCCCTGAAGGGCTGAAGACTGCAATAAGGCTCCCTCCTTAGCCCTCTCTTCCTAAGACTGTGCAAACATAAGACCGAGCAAAGTAACTCAGAGGAGAGCTCTGAAAGGAAAAGTTTATGCAAAAGATACCTGATATGACATCTACTCAGCATTATTTGCATGGGACAAGAGCCTAGAAACACCAGTTAGGAACAGAGTGTCTCTGTGCTGGGCACCGAGGAGGAGCTATCCTCCCTCGACCTGCTGGCCACGCTTCTTTTTATGCAGCCCAGGATACGATTGGCCTTCTGGGCTGCGAGTGCACATTGCTGGCTCATGTCCAGCTTTTCATCCACCAGCACCCCCAAGTCCTTCTCGGCAGGGCTGCTCTCAATCCCTTCATCCCTCAGCCTGTATTGATACCGGGGGTTGCCCTGACCCAGGTGCAGGACCTACCCATACACACAAACCTGCACATTTGCCTTGGTCAGGGATGGGAGCAATGTGGGAGTGAGCCCTGAGAAGATAAGAGGGTGATACATGCTTCTAAACGTACAGCTCTTCCTTTGGTTCACTTAATGCTAACTTTTCCCCAATCTGTTTCCTTTAAAACATCTATTTAGTTAAAGAGCTGTAGTGGGGGAGATGATTCATACCTCAGATGGCTAGCTGTTGGAGATGATAAAGGGGAGGAGGGAAAAGGAAGGCAGAAAAGAGAAGTGACTTGCCCATTGACCAGGCCAGTGCCTGTCTCCCAGGTGGGATCTGCTCATTCAAGCACCATTGGACATATTCAGAAAATCCTAAAAACTTTTCCTTACCAGTTTCCTCCCTCTCTGATCCCTTACCAGCAAAAATCCCCAGTATTTAAAAGAACAGCACTGTATTATTACTTTAAAAAGAACAACAAAAAAACCTCACTGTAGCATGACACAAGTTCTTTATCTTCTAGGGTACTGAGGCTATTCCAAATATTGAAGTACAAATACCATATAAGAGATCAGAGGAAAATCTGGGTTTTTTTCTTTTAGGTTGCTTGTTGTATACACTTGGTAGCATTTATTTATATTCAGTTGCACAGTATCCCAATTCACCTGCTGTGTATATGTATATTTTGCTTAGCAGTGAAGAGAATAAAATATTTTCAAAACGAGGAAATGTTACTGTGAAACCACAGTGATTGACAATAGTGTACTGGAAGGTGTTGGACCTGAAAAGAGCTCATGAGTATTTTTTCCACCAAGCGTTATTCAACTTTACATTAAACCTCCTCTTCAGGCACATGACTTATGACACCCTGGACTTCATGAGGCATAGAGCTTTTTCTAGTTGATGCTTCTCACTACGTTTCTGTAGGTTTGTCAACCTAGGTTCATCAATGATGGTCTTAACTTTAATCACACAAAATTAGTCTCACTGAGTTAGAGACTCTTTGCCTGCACAATTAATACATAATTAAGGGCTTTTCGGAACGAGCCTCTGTCCTTAACCTTTCTTCTCATTCATTGAAATGTACTATTTGACGTCAGAGTTTTACAGATTTTTTTTTCCTGGAAAGTTGCTTTACACAAGGAGGGCAAAACTGCATATAATTTACTGCCCTCTCTTACCAGGTGGGGACTAATTAAATTGCAGTAAAACTAGCAACTGGCTGTTGCCTGTATGCATTAAAGCATGTACAAGCTAATGTACTTTTCTGCTTTCTCCTTGAGAGATGGACTTGACTGAATTCAGTTACTTTCTTCCAGAATACTTGGTTTTTTTCACTTGGGTTTCCCCTCATTTCCATCATTTTCCTCAATTAAAAATTTGAAAAATAACATCTAGACTCTCCCCCCTCCCCCGCATAAATCCCTACTGGCAATATTAGTACTGTAGTCAAAATTAATTTTTAATGAAAAGATTTGATTATGACTTTTAAGAGCTGGGTATAAGGATGATTTTCCACTTTTAAGTCTTCCTGTCATGTAAGGGGAGGAATGGAAATGGGTTGGTGTCTGAATTTGCATGGGGATCTTTTTCTGGACTTTTTAGGGGTGCAGTCTGGGGAAGAAACGAATGGTAGATGCTGACTGCCTGTTACCTTCTTCTCCCAATGTTCTGGCTGATTATTCTGGAAGATGTTAAGAGTAGGGCCGCACGGGCTCTGTACAGGTGAACTGGCATGTTGTCTAATCCTTCATGTCTTCTCATTGTTTGTCCCAGAAATAGACATTTTGTAAAAGGATGTTATTTCTTGTGTTCAGATGGAAATTTGCATGCTTTAATTTCTGCCCATTATGTAGAACTCATTCTCAACTGTTGGGTTTTTTTACAGCACACATTATTATAGGTAAGCCAGTGCTGGTTTCAGGTTACCTGGATACTTTGTTCTGTGGATTTACAGCTTCACTGTTCCTGCTGCAGGGGAAGCAGCTTCCAGGAGAGGCACAAGATGGATATTTGGGGGCAATAACTATTTTAGCTTCTCTCATTCAAATCCACTCTTGCGTGTTAACACAAGTTGTACTAAGATCAGTTTTCTTTAAAGTTGGGGATGAACTTCCTCACTGTTGGAGGTAACTGTTCCTAAAGAAAGGAATGGTTTGTAATTAAACCTGGCCGTACAGTCTCTTCCTCCAGATTTACTTTTATCTACCAGATCATTAAATATAGATTAAATTAGCAGATGTGGATCTTTGCATTAGCCAAAGATCTGGTACAGTGGGCAAAATTTACAGGAGCACTGTCAAATGACAATTTCATGTTAATACAGTGCAGTGCAGCACATGGAAGGAACCATGGGCTGCTTCACATTAATGCTTTCTCTGAGGTTTAGATTTAGTCAGCAAGTTTATATTTTAAGTGTCTTTTAAGTTGTCTCTTCTCTTCTGCCAGTGTATGCTATAAATGTCATTTTAACTGTTTTTTTTTTCCTTCAGAGAAGTCATTGTACTTCACTGCATATTAAAAGGAAACCAGTAAGATTATTTTTTTTTTAAAGCGAACTTTCAAATCATTTTGGGTTTCAGACCTAAATCTGGACCCTTGGGGATTGTTAATTGGTTTAGTGCAGTGTTTCTCAAACTGAGGGGAGAAATGTGGTTCAAAAGGGATTGTGAAATGCTTAATTAGAGAAAAGAAAGTGGCATATCACTTCTGCCATGTGTGTGGACTAAGAATAGCTGTAGTTTCTGCAAGTGCTGTCACTACTAATAGCAGTATACCAATACAATCCGAGCACCACAAGTCTAAATGTGTGCAATACTAGTAAGCACCAGCATCATTCAAGTGGTGAAGAAGAAAGGGATATCGATGTCTCCCTGTACCAGAGGCTGTGGTACAGTACCGTGAGGTGTCGCACCCTGCGCTTGGTTCGGACTCCAGGCTCTGACTCCCTCAAACCCAAGGGGTTTAGGTGCTGAGGGGATGAAGGAGTAAAGTGGCTTTTACCTCCTTCCCACAAAACTGCAAAATTATATGAACTCTTATCCAAAAAGTGTAATACTATTGCAGTAGCTGGAGCTACTGATGCTTTCTTGTATGAATGTTGTGAATATTTCCAATGTTATTGCACATCATGAGTTTAAAGTATTTAAACATTTAAGGAAAATGTCAGTGCCTTTAACAGCTGGCAAGATCTCAGTTTCTTGAAGATAGAGGACTAGGAAGCAGCTCGGGGAGGGGAGTGGAATCTTATAAAAGTGTTCCCTGCCTGGGTTTGCTAGCAGCAGCTCCTTTCTGTCAGGTTGGAGAAGGGAGTTAGTGCTTGAGGCTGCTCACTGCAGCTGTATCTCAGCCATTCTGAAGGAGGACCTTGGTTGCTGCTGATGGGAAGCTTACCTGAAGATAGATGAGCCAAAAGGTGGCTGCCTTTTCAAAAAGATTGAAAAACACTCGGCTAGCTTAAGCCACTTTGCTAAAGGTAGGGCTTGTTTAAAATCAACTTCTAGGTGTTAAACAGATGCTAACAATGATTTAATGATTTTATTGCTCCTTGTTGTACCTGTCAGTATTTCAACTTCACAAAACCAAAGATGAAACTGTTCATAAAGCAGATACTAACCAGCATATAAACATAGAGAAAATATTTAACATTTTTTTTAATCCTTTCGGTTTTGTTACCATCAGGGATTATTAATACAACTGGTAAGACATTCATATCCACTAAAGCAATGTGCCATTTTCTTTGTTGGACTAATGAAAGGTCTTGAATTTAAAAAAAAAAAAAAAAAAGCTGTTCAGCAACAAGAATAACCTTGGAAAACATAATGCAGATGTTTTAATGCATTGGATATAATTCAGTGCACTAACACACATATAGTGAACCAATCGTTAATTGCAATGGGTGTCGAAAAAGATAATTTCTTTTCTTACAGGACTGTGGGGTTTGAGTAGTTATCATCAGAGCTCCAGTTCTTTGCTGTGGTGGCAGCCAGCCATCCTGGATAAAAGGGCAATGTTATCATCACATGTTAAGTCTTAATAGTCTGGCTCATCCAAAGCCACATTCCCACTGATTGGTTGGAGTCTTTCGAGGCTGCAAACTGACGTCCTGTGGTGTGTGGCTGGGACCTCATCACTGAAAAATACATAAAAACTTCATCTTATACCGTTGAATACAGAGTCGGCAGCAAAGCTTAATAGATTGAAGAGGCAATAGCTGTGGGGAAGGGTTAGAAATTGTAAGAGAAATGGGGGGGAAAAAGAAATAGAAATATTTAGTGAGTTACAGTCTAATGGATGCTGTCTATGCTTTCTGCTTGGTGCTGTCTTCTACGTTAGGAAACATTAGTTAAATGCAGTAGAGAGTTAAATATTTTTTTTTATAGAAGTGGAAATAGAGCCAGGAGACACTTGAGATCCTGCAGAAATAGTGTCCTAGAGTTCCTGATCTCCAACATAAAGGATGTTCAGGAAATAATATTTTAGGAAATAGATGAAATACTTTATTAATTCTCTCCTTGGGTTTTGGTGTGTTTTTTTCTTTTTCTTTTTTTTCTGGCTCTGATTTTGTTAGCCCCATAGTGCTAGCCAGAACCTCCCCATTGGAGCCTGAATTTTGCTGCCTGCAACTGATGGCATTTTCAAGATGAAGGCTGAGCATGACTAAGATTGTTGCATCCGCAAATTTTTTTAAGAAACAGCAGGAGTCTCATCTCTTAGAAGTTAATTCTGCTATATTTAAAGGAAATGTGTAATAATGAGATTCCTGGAGTTATGCACCAATGAAATAATTACAAGGTACTTCATCCACATTCTGGCTAGCTGCAGTATCCAGGTGCACTTTGATTCAATTATGTTCACCTTATAGAACTCCAAGATTGTAGTACAAAAGAGAGTAATACTAAAAATCCCACGGTATAAATTTTTTTGTGCCTTCACGTAGAGACTTTTCTACCCTGGTAGGCCAGCAGTGTGTCAGTCATGAGCTCTGGGTTTGGGGTTTCTTCATTCAGTTTTCAAAGGTATGCTCACCTAATAAAGCGGTTGTATGAAGAGCCACATCTTAAAGCCCTGCTTTGCATTTTAAACTGTATTTTTAAACATGTGGTGCAAGTATGTTGCACGCAAACGTGCTGTAATCAACAGCTGTAGGTCCCTAGGTGTTTTATAACTCTCTAGTACTCTTGACTGGGAGTTTTTGATGTTCCTATTTGCGAAGTACTTGAGGAAACGGGGAATGTTATGGCTTGTTAGGACACTAGATGCGGAGTAAGAAGTTTCTGTAAAATTCTGTTGTTTTGTTGTTGGGTTTTTTTTAATGATATGTTTCATTGCTTCCTTGTTGTACAATCACTTTAACATCCTAAACATATGATCTGTGGGGCAATGCTTAGATCTGGTGAAATGCAGATTTAGGTGTGAGGATGTCTTTGGGGGAGGGAAGGGAGTAACTGAGGAAGCTGCAGCTGAGAGTGAAGGGGAAGAGGACACGAACACCTGGGTTTCCCCAAGTCGTGTGCTCTGCAGAACCCCTGCTGCTATATTTATACCGAAGTGTTTCTACTGACACGTTAAAACTGCCACCTTAAGGGCTGTGAACTGAGCCAATAAAGCTCTCTCCCATCAGCAGGCCGGACTTGTTGAGGGTTTTGCCTGTCGGCTCCGGGTGCGAATGTTTCCTGCCTTGGGTTGTGTTGCTGCACTGACACAACCGTGCGGTCTTGACCTGGCCTTGGCTGGGTTTTATGGTTTCTGTTACTGCAGTGTTGGGGTGTCCCTGTTCTTCATGTATTCACTTCCTCTGGTGCTCCCGAGTTGGGGAAATCCTCTTCTCCATCTTTTACCCATGCCTGATGCCTAATTAACAAGTCTGGTCTCACTAATACTCCATTGTAGTCAATGGAGAGAGTTGATTCCCAAAGTGGTTCAGAGCAGGTTGAGGAGGCTGAAGCCCAAAGCTCTCCAGTACCTCCCCCTTACAGGAGACCACCTTGCCTCTTACATCATGAGAAACCAGTGGCAAAGTAGTGAGTCAAGGACCCAGGTGTCCTGGCATCTGGTGTTTGCCACTGGACAGTCCTGCTTCTGTTTCTGTAGCCCCTGGTGTATGACAGTAACAGATGAAGCTTCCACTGATTGCGAAAAGAGGTGTTTTTCTGTTTTTTAATAGCCATAAAAATGACTTTTGCACTAAAAGATTTGTTAGTAGAATGGTAGCATTAATTATAGACAGAATGGTGTATTTACTGGCTTGAGATTCTGTTTTTTGACAGATGCACAGATCAGCAACAGAACTTTTTTTTTAATGCTGAGTGTTTTCCACTAACAGATGTGCTGCATCTGCTGTTTTTCTGTGATAGGCTTAACGACAGCAAGGGTTAAGGGTTTTCTTGTTACTTCTGTGATTAAAAGGTGTCAGCCAGGGAAAGTGGTATCCCAATCATTGTCCAAAAAAAAAACCCAAACCCCAAACCAAAAAAAAAAAACGGAAAAAGAAAAAGCAATGAATCTCTGCTAGTCATTTGAAAAGGAAAGATATTCAACCTTGGCCTGAAAGAAACCTATCTACAATTCCCTGGTATAGGACAAAGTATATCTGAACTGTACGTATAACACAGGTTTCTACCCAGATTTAGGCTTCTGTCCTCTTTACAGTAAAAACATGCACACACACTTGCTATTTCATTTGGAAGTGCTTTAAACCCGGGTTAGTGTACTGGTGGCTTGAACTGGACCTGGGGCTTGGTCAGCACTGGCGTACTGAATGTTCTTAGCTTTCTTTTGCTTATCCCACAGTTTCCCTGGAAGAAAACAGTGGCCTGGACTCACCCAGCCTACACTCTTGCATGCCTGTGCTTAGTGCTTCCTGGTGACTGGTTACCTCTATGGGGAACCCAAGGTGTAGGCATGAAAGGATGAAACTGGTGAGGAAATTGGAGTGGGAAATCTCAGTCTGTGTTGTGCAAGTTACTTTAGAAGGGCTACAAAATATTGCACAAGTAGCAAGGGCAGGTACTCAAGAAGACTAAGTTAGGGATCTGTGTGCGTCTTAGCACACAAAAGCTGGAGACATGGCCTGAGACATATGCAGGTGAGCACAGAAGTGGTGACTGGGTATTACTGCATGGTGGATGTCATTAGGGCTGCACTTAGCCAGCATCTTAGACACCTGTACTAACCAGTCAATGCAGATAAAGCTTTATTGGGTGTGTAAATTCATGTCAGCTCTAGTGCTGCCTATGCTTGGTGTCAATGGCAGGATTCTCCCCATGTGTGCAGATCAGTAAGTTGCAAGGCCATAATGCCTCATTATCATCTCCCACTGGATTTCAGATAACAATTTAATACCTACCCTAGGAAGATACTTTGATACTAACCCATGTGTTCAGTGCAGACGGCTATGGTATGTTAGCTGAAGGGGTTATCTCGTATAGGGAGCGTAAGATTTACTTTGATCTGAGTTATTTCATGCATTAAAGCTACAGCCTGATCTTCTTAAAGCTTTAAACGAGCATTTCAGCATGTGTAAAAGCACACTTCATTTTTGCTAGTGTAGGGGAGGACATAGAGGCAAAAAAACAAAACTAAAATGTACTAGCGCAAAATACTCATTTCGATGAAGGGAAAACTTTGAAATATTTTTGGACTATCTGATTGTAAGGAATTCTTTGAAGTACATTGACTAATAAGGTGAATTTGACTTTTCAGAACTGTAAATGCAGCAAAGATACTATGTAAATTTCCATAAACATAATTTTATGAAGATTGAAATAACAAAAACATCAAGTCCATTCTCTTCAACATCAGGCAAATATTTACAGCCAGGCAAAAAAAAGTGTCTTTGAACGGCCTGTAGAGTGGATTTACACTGCAGAGAATGGAAATAGGCTTTTACCTCATCTTTCATGGTTCAAAAAGGAAAAAAATATAATAGCTCACTTCTGTCTTCTAGTACTGCTACATTCCTATGCATACAGTAAACAGTCGTGTCCTGTCACTGTTACCTAAGCATAGATATGTCTCTTACAGCCTTCAGCAGCAGGACTACAAAGGGGTACTGGACACGACTGCGAGCTGGCTGGGAAGGGGCTGCGGGAGCTGGTCGCTCGCCTGCCTCTCACTTCCAGAGCAAATAAGGGTTTTGTTGGCAGGGAGGCCTGGCCGTGCGCCGGCAAAGCGGCAGGAGTGCTGCCGCTGCCTGATCGGCGTGCCGCCTGCCAGAGCCTTCCCGCAGCCCGCGCTTACCAGACCCCACCAGAGCGATTGCACAGAGGGAGTCGTGGCAGCCCTCGCCTGCTTTCAGCGACATCCCACTTACAGCTGTGGACAGGGTGCTGGTGACAATTTATCTGCTTGGTAGGGAAGGGGAAAGTATTTTGTCTGGAGACTTATATTTAGGGGGGGTGCAGCCCAAGGGATGATCAGGATCAGCAGCTTATTAGGATTGCAGTGGTATTTATTTTACATTTATTAATTTGTAAACCTCACTCTAACGCTATCAAATTACTAATTGCAAACTTTCTATCCCAGGAGAGTTCCGCTTTTTTTTCATCCTGGTGCTGATAACTGAGTGGTACTTAGTCACTTTAGCGTTGTAGCAATAGTACCACAGGAGGACAAAGCAGTACGTGAAAGGCTGGCTGTATTAATAATTTTTATTGTTGAAAACCCATTTTGTTTTCCTTTAACTGTCTAATCAATTTTATAAATTTAATAATTTCAGCTAATCTAGCTGATTTGTTGCTTGGGTTTTTTTTGTTTTGTCTTAAGTTTTTCATTTCAAATAATGTCATATAATAATGCAAAGGCGGTATAGAATAGGAAAAGGGGGAAGGAGATGAGTAGGACTGAGAAAGGACATAAAAGCTAATGGTGTAGAGGACTTAGAAGTACCAAAATAATGATTTGGAATGTAATTGTATACAGCCTTCCCGGTGTTTATGCTATTGCCAGGTTGGGTTGTCATAGTTTCCAATGGGAAGCTATAGTTCCTATGAGAAATAATGGGGAAGAGAGGCAGTTACTCTTTTTGTTCTCCATTGTATTCAATCTCTTAGCTGATATCAATTAACTTTGTAAAAGGAATTAATATCCCAGATACAAGTTTTGTCACAATATGGAAATACAGGAGCGGGACCTGCAGTAGCATCCTGAGGAGAGAAGGGGAGGCGGCGTGCAGAGCTGTACTCTCCGCTTGGCAGCAGCTCACCCGCAGGCTGGCACACGTGTGCTGGATGGCAAACTGACATTATCCTGCTCCAGACAAACTTGGCTGCTCCCTTTTCCCCTCTATCTCTCCTGAAAAATGGGGTTTTATCTTTTGGGGAAGGCTAGAGGGAAGAGAGCAGTTGGAAGAAGGGGTTGCTTTCACAGGATTGCAGAAGCTACAAAACCCCTCGTGGAGGAGGACAGCAGGTCAACGCAGCCACATATAAATGACACTAATTCAGACTGAGGAACTGGTCAGGCTAAAATCTGTGGGGAAGAAACCACTCTTTTTCTTTCTCGTGTGATCTGCTTCGCAGCCTGGCTATGGCTATGCAAACAGCTGAGCCAGCACAACGGAGAAAAGCTGCTGTGGAGAAAGGACATGTTGGCTGCTGCAGAAGGGAGCAGTTTCATGCTTCTTGCCTCTTCTGCCATGTGCCAGTATTTGCTAGTCATTTAGGCACATAGGAAGTCAGATGAGGCCATCCAGATGAAAACTATTTTTTTCCTTTTTACTGGGCCAATTTTTAGTTTGGTCATGTTCCCTGATGTGGCTCATCTGGGTGTTCATGTGAAAATAGTAATGGCAGTGAAAGAGGAAGGATGGAAACCAAGGGCTAAGAGGGTATGGCAAGGGGGGGACAGGATCCTTTCAGCAGATGCTTTTATTCATATTTGATTAAAATGATCTTATGTTACACTTTTCTGTGTTTATAAACTGGCTTAGTTGACTTGGCTATTGGAATAACAAAACCTTCCCTGAATCTGACCTGATGAGGGATTCCCGTCTCTGGTCTTCTGTCTGTGCAATGACGCAGTTCAGAAAACAAATCCAAGAGAAAAACAATTCTCCCTCCCCATTATGCAGCCTGCTACTGAGTTATTTTTAGCCTAATCGCTTTTCCATAAACACTAAGGGGAGACTTCTTTTGGCAACAGTATTGGTTTATGGGTTGTTGTATGGTGTGGTTTTTGGTTTTTGGTTGTTTTGTTTGGTTTTTAAGAATTCAGTGAACTGTGATTATTGGAAATAAATAGAGAGGAGACTCCTGTGCTGTTCAGGTGATTTGGGGAATTTTCATGAAGCAACAGATCTGTGTGATATTGTGTGGTCATCCAGTATTGGAGAAGAAAGGCTCAGTAGTCACCCAAAAGTGAAATTTGGTCTGTTTCTTTTTGCCATGCAACTTCATCTATGTTGCATCTATAAAGATGCATTTTCTTTTAGCCAACAATCTTCTAAAAACACTTGCGTGTGCACCCTGCATTTATAACAACGTTCAGAGCGTTGCAACAGGCTAGGCTGTTCCTTCTATTTTGGGACCCAAAGCAACAGAGTCGTTTTCAGTCAGTCCAAATGCTCGTGCTTGCAGATGTAGAGAACAAAGCAGAACTGATACATCTGGGATCTTAACACCTTCCAGCTGGTGTTTTATCAGAGGGGAACCTGCATATGTGTACTTAGGAGAGAGGGTTACTGTCATCATATGACCATATCTGAAAGGGACAAAAGAAAGCTTAAAAATATTGACTGTCATCTTGCTTCAGATGTCATTCCTGAAAAACGCTCATGTTGATATCTAAATCTTCTGTTTCTGCTGGGTAACGAGATGCAGTGTACACAAAAGACCCTTTGATTTCTCAGTTGCGAAGCTGAGTTGGTGCTGTATGGGTTAACGTTGACAAAAAGGACTAATAATGTCACCATGCGTATGTGTAGAATTACTGTCTTTATAGATTATCAGACCAAAACAGCAGAAAATTTTTGGGTCCTATCAAGCTTGATATTAAACAAAAAAATGAAATACTACTAACTTGTTTTGTTCTTTGCAGTTAGTGGCTTTGGAATCATATTTTAAGAGCTCAGGGCTGTTCCAATTCGGTGATTTTTTTTTTTCTTTCTTTCTTTTTTCCTTAACCAGAAAAAGCCACTGTCCTCCATAATAAAAGAAGTCTGCGATGGGTAAGTTCTGCCATATAGTACATACTAGATACTATACTTTTTGAGTTATTAAACCAACCAGGAGATTATTTTTTTTTTTAAGAAAATCTAGATATCCTGTATGACTAGTCATTAGTTTCTTAAATCTTTTAGTAGTTTTATCTTCAGATTTTGAATTTGCAGTGTATTTTGGATCAATTACTTGCAAGATGAGGTTCCTAGCAGAGCATCTCCATCATGTGGGTGGCTCTCATTTAGACTGTTTGTTGCTTTTCCGCACAGAGATGCATTTTAGCTGCTCCCTTTACGCTTGTGGCCCCTGCAGTTCATGGGTTAAGGAACTAAAGCACTGATTGTGGCTTTGATTTCTGGGTCTAGTGGCTACTGTAAGCTGGTCCAGTTGATGTGACTGATCACATGAAACTGAAATATTAATCACAAGTCCTGCGATATGAACTAATAATTGGCTAAGAGAAATATCTTGCTTTAGTTTTAATATGTTAATATTTGGGGAAAAAACTGCTGTTTTAAGCAAGTGCTACCACAGAGGAGAAACTAGTTTATATTCATCAAATTGCTGCTGAGTTAAAAAGGTGGTATTTTATGTGTAATGTAATATATCAACTTAATACTGTATGCATTGGGTATTGTATAAGCTAGCATAAAATCCTGGTGCTGTAAATTTTTTTTGTCTGTTTAGTGATTTAGTGATCTTGTTTACTGCAAGCAAAAATTATGATTGCTATTTTTTATAGATCTAGAATGAATATCAGATCATTATCAACTTATTTTTGGAGTACTGAAGTGTCACTGTAGCGACAAAGTAGTTTTTCTTCCCTCCTCCCCTTTTTATCTTTGCCTTGGAAGGAAGGTATTTGTTATGTAATTTCTTTCTTGACCATGGTCAAGTTTAGGGCTTTGTTTCAGATATTGAAAGGGAAAATCTCATTTATAGGATGTATTTGTACTGAAGTTTTCCCTTTGTAAGCATGCTTTTATCTTAAACTTTGGAACTCATCATTGAAAGCTATAGAAAAGTATGAGAAATACATGGGAATGACAAGCCCTTGTTTGATCACACTAAAATTATGTAAAGGGTACTTTCTGAGTTTTTAAGATTTCCTTTTGTGATTAATTTATTTTCATATTTCTAAGGTGGTCTCTTGCAAATCATGATCAATTTGCACTGCAGCATGCTGATAGTTCTAATTTCTACATCACAGAGAAGGTAGGTAAATCATTCAACACAATTCTTGCATAGCCTATCAAAACGTTTGCCACAATAATTTATTTTAAATTAAAATATATAAAAATGTGGAGTATTTTCTGTCATGTAATGCCAATGAGAGGGTAGGTACTGGGAGACCTAGTTTAATGATTTTGCACTGATTTCTTCTGTTTGGAAAGGCAAATAAAAGTTTGAATGTGCCAAGGCCTTCATGTCTGTTGAGTTTGAGACTTCAGCACTGAGCCCTTCAGCTTTGGTATTTGTGCATGTTTAGTATTCTGCTGATAAGTAGTGTATAGGAAATTGAAATATGTAAAACACGAAGGGCTCTGAAGTCTGAGGAGACCTTCAGTGGATGTCACTTCCCTCTTCGGCTGATCAGGTAGAAATAAGTTTGAGTGACCATGTGGTATTTGCTACTCCTTCCTGCCTGCTGTCTTGTCCTTTTCCAGTTCTGTATGTTACGTTGGCTTATTTTTTTGGTCCCCAGATAGCGTGGCAATAGGTGATTCATGAAGTGATGTAATGATTTCAGCACAGAGTAATGAAATGGCTGTAGCTGTAATAGAAATGGAATGCCTAGTCTAAATAAATGGGACGTGCTCATCTGAACGAGATGAATGTACAAGTAGTACATTCATTCCTAGCCTTACTGGTAGAATTGCTGAAATTACTGAAATTCTAGAGAAAAAAAAAAATTGTTTGGAAGAGTGTACACATTAGTGCTGCAGAGGTACAATTGTACAATTTCTAAGCAATGGGAAAAGAGCACTGTTCAAAACCTGCTGAAGTTCTCATGCAGATTCCGTAACCTCAGTGGATTTTGAACTAAATAGACCTGAGCTTAGCTGCATAGACATAGATGCCTCTTGCTTACCCTTTTTATCACTTTAGTTTGGCTTACTCTTAAGCTGAAGGGTCTTTTGGTTTTGTTTTGCATTTTACAGTTGTTTAGGGTCTGCTAAACCCAGCTGAGATGTGAACTAACTTTTCTCTTGCTGTAATTCTTACCCCCACCCAAGAAATAAAGGGAACTTAGGCACAGTTAAGCATTTAGAAAGACTAAATTTAGCAAGACAGCTAGAGCAGTTGCTCATAAGAGTGCCTTTTTTTTTTCTTTTTTTTTAGCAGACCAGTTTCAGTTTTTCATTTAACTGTTTGTCATCCTGGACAACCTTCTCAATGTGTCACAGTTCAGTTTGTTTTGGGATCTCCCCTTTTTCCCTTGTGTGTTTTTTCTCCTTTCATTTCAAGTTTCAATTGACAGACACTTCAAAGGCCAACACAAGGAAAACTGTTGAAGTAATTATTGACTGCTGTGTTTTGCTTCCACCCAAATCAATTGCTAATTGCCCAGAATTGTGACACAACATATTCCAAGAAGCCAGGCACAATTGAACTTGCCTGTTGGCATTTAAACTCTGATTGTACAGATTGAGCAAATACTTGGGCTTGTTGAAGGAATTTGTCCTGATACAATTGGAGGAATCTTCCAGGCTTTGCCTCCACCTTTGGTGGGTAGGATCCTGCGGCTTTGGAGAAATGTTTTCTGTTACGCATAAAAGGAAGTCTGATGGCTTTTGGCTGCCTTTAACTTGCAATAAGGGTGGAAAATGATGGTCTTCTAGAACATTTTGGATTGTACTGCAGAGAGGACTTTGAATTTGTTTATTCCCGACTGAAAATATGCAGAGTGTTTGACTGAGTCACATAAATAAGAGAGAAAAGCTCTAAATGCCACCAGTATTACTCAGATGTCTGTGACTTTTATTAGATATTGTTCACTGTTTATCACTGCTTATTGGATAGTGGCTATAAAGAGAGGCTTATATAGGCCATCACCCCATCTACATACTTTCCCTCATTTGTGTGCAGTAGGATATTGTTGCTTTCTGAATTAAAACACGAAAAACAGCAGGCATGAGGACAAACACGTGCACTTCGATGAAGCTGCAACACTAATTGTTAAAGCCCACATTGCTTTAGTCTGCCTCTTACTAGGACATGAGCAGAGCTCTTTTGTGACAGTGACAGCTTCTAATAAGTAAATATTTTTCACTGCTCTCGAAGATGAATTGTATGTTTGTACATATGCAGAAAACATTATGTATAGGTCATGTTTCTGCAGAGCCTGGGTGACTGCTGATTTATGGCCTTCCAGGTAGAGATGCCTTTTTAAAATATCGCCATGTTTAAAGTTACCAGAAAGAAAAGCAATTAATGAATTCCTGTACAAAGTAACAAGAAACTCTGAAGTGAAAACGTTACAAATGTGGGACTGTCAACACATGGCTTACAATTATATTTTTGTTTTTGGGTGGCAAACAGCGCATCTGTGTTTTGGTTGTCATATGCAGAACTCTTTATCTTTTGTAGCTGACCTATATTTCCTGATTATAACATACATAAATAAATACAACGCCCAAGCAGTTCTGTCTCTTACTTTTTTTTTTCTGGCTGTATTATTTGGAAAAATGCCTCTACAGCAGTAGCAATAACTCCTTCAGACAGTATAAGGGCGGTCTTTTAACAAATCTTGAGTCAGCCAGGGTTCCTACTAGAGATAGGGTTTATCACAGCAGATGCAATTTGGACTGCTGCCTCTGGTCTTCCGGTTTGGCTACATCTGTGCCCCTGAAAGTGCAGTGGAAATTATTAATAATGTATTTTAGTAGTTTTTTTAAAAAATGGGAGAAATAAAATGAGAGGTTATGTGAAGAAGAAAACGAAGCAGGCATAGTGCCTAAGCTCAAGCCTAGCTGGTGTTTTGATCACAATGTATTTGATTTTTTAATTACATTAATAGGTGTGTCTTTTTTTTTTTAAAGGTCTTACTTACCATGGAGGGGCATTTCTTTGGTAGGTCAAACATCTAAAAGCCTGACTTCTGAATCAGGATCTCATTGTGCTAGGTACTATATAATAGAGAATAAAAAAGCCACCTTTACTTTAATCTGTCCAGGTTGTACCTGAATAGATGCTTGTGTACATCAGGCGTAATAACTCAGGAACACTATAGCCTGGACGAGCTCAGGTTTAGAACAGAAAATGCTATATGAAGAGTGGAAAATGGCTGTATAATGTTGTATGCTATGTGCGTTCCTGGGCTGAAAACCACACCTTGGATATCTGTCCACTGTGTTCCTCTGCTGGCAGTATTAGGAATCTAGGGACAGACATCCGAGTGGCTCATGCAGCACGTTGGTGGGTATGCCTGGTCCCTTATCGCTGCTCACTCTTGGCCTTGCAGACATGGTCTGGCTCCTCTAGATCCGTTTGTGCGTCTGCACTGCCCACTGTGGGCTCTGGGTCTGGGAGGGATCATTATTAGCTCAAATTCAGTCTCTAAAAACAAAAAGGTGGTGAAGGAGCTGGATCATCACAGCTGTTCAGATGACAGCGCAGCCTCAAAAATGGTTCTTTTTCACATCTGAAGGTGTTTATCAGCAAGGGGACCTTGCGGGAGTGCGGGGCTGAGGAAGAACAGTGTTTCAAGCTGGCTTCGCTGCTGGAGGGAGAATGTGGCTCTTAACCCTGCACCAGAGCAACTAAGAAAAGGCTAGCTCGCTCTTGCTGAGGAGCTTTGTGAGCCAGCTCCGAGCTATGTTCAGCACACAGTGATGATACTGGTGCCGTTTTTATGTTATCTTTTAAATGGAAGGACATTTCATTCATCTGTTTATTGACTGCAGTCCATTTTTATTCAGTCACAATTTCATTGTGTTCAGTTTTTTACATCTGATGCCTGTGAAGACTCCCTGTGTTTTTCCTCCTTCATTCCTGACTCCCACGTTTCCCTTTCATTCCTATGTGTTATTGCATGAGGTGGAGGAGAGCAGACACTGAGTTCCCTCCATTAATTTTGAGAGACTTTTGTGCTATTTTGCAAAGGGAGCTGCCCCCACCTTGCTTTTGTTGTCATTACTCAGCGCTCTGCTGTGTTTGCAGATAGGACATCTTTCTATCCCCCGCCTTCCCTGAGCTGGGAACCTGGGTAGAGTCTCTGATGTTTGTTCTTTCTCAAAGGTGCTTTTGCTTGTGACCTATTTCTTGCTGAAAACAACCTGTAATTGTATATTCATGTGAAATTCCACCACGCCATTACTGGCTCCCTGTGTGGGAGTGTATGCAAATGACAGGACAAGAAATGAGCCACTTGTAGGGTTGGGGTTTTTTGGAGGTTTTTTCTTTCACGTTTTTAGTTTTCATCTGTTTTCACTGATTAATTGAACTTCAGTGAGTTGGAAGTAAACATTCTCAATAATGAAGGTTTCTGATTCACTGAAGGGCCTGGTACTTTGTAAGCAGCTGAGAATGGGAAGTAGCATGAAGCCTGGGAACTGGGGAAATGTATTAAGTGATCTGTTCCTCTCATTTGCCATTTTGCATTACTCTTGATAATACATTTGTTAGTAATGCTACATAAATGGCAGATTCCAATCCGGATTTGACCTGGACCCAAACTATGCCCAACTTTCCCTTTTCTCTGCCACCGGTAGGACATATGGTATGTCCTTCATATTCACAAATTTCTTACTATTTTGGGGCATCTGCACAGCCCTGCAGAAATTCCTAACAATAAGGGCAGCACATGGAGTCAGAGTGGCTGTGCTCCTGCCTGCTTGATGGATGCTGGTAACATTGCCCTGTGGACTCCAGTAAAAACTAGTGGACACTAGTATATTTCTCCAGTGAACAGAAGTAAAACTTGAGTATCCGTACACTAAATCACTTTCAATCCTGCTTCATTCAGGCTGACTTCAAGAACAGTGGTCATCCTTCTTTTGGCAAATTAGTCCTAGTTTTTGGACTCATTTTGTAGGACTTTTAGGTTTATGCTAAATTTTCCAAATAAAATAATTCTGTCCTGTCGACCTGTTACACTTTCTGGCCCCAGCATGAACAGCTTAATTCTTCTGCTTGCCTCCATTTTAAATATTTGGCATGACATTATCTTCTATTTAGTTCCTTAGTTCCACATCAAGGCTGATGGGATGGATCAAGTGTTTTTTTAAAAAGCTGTGTAGGTATTTATTTTCTTGAATTTAGTTTGTAATTTTGCCTCGCAAGTAATCACTAGAGGGGAAAGGCTCTGAAAAGGTTTGTCTTTCTGTTACAGCACTTGAAGATAGGTATGGTATACCACAGGCACAGTGCGACTGTTAGGGTTCAACTGATAGCAAACAGTTCTGTTTAAGATCTGGCTGACAGAAAAATGCTCTTTAAATCGTCTTCATAATTAAAGAATGACCTATTTAGATAGATGGGTAGTTTTACAAGGTGCGGTGAACAGACATCACAGTTCACTGCTGAAAGGGGACAGCTCTGATTTCTTCTCCCCTTCCCCATGAGATCCTGCCACTTCATTTTTGCTGTTTGCAGCATTTTTATTTTTTTTTTGACAATTTTTGGAGGTGGTAATAAGGGGGGATCATTTTGTGCCACTTTAGTTCATTAAATTTGCTTAACAAAAAGTCTGCCTGATCTGATGTAATGGTGGGGCAGGACCCTTGAATCATGTCCAGGAATGGGCTGCAGAGAAGGAAGAAGTTAAAGGAAGGGTAGGAAGAGGAATGAAACTTTGCTCTTTTTAACAGCTGTGAGCTGTTATGTCCCTCAGTTGCTTGTGGAACTGGCTTAGGCTGATGTGGAATGAACTTGTTGGCAAATTCTGACTGTAGTCACAAATGGAGAAGGGATGTTTTACCTACAGTGTCTCTGTGTCTGAGAGGAAGGGCTCAGGCAAGGGACTAGGAGTAGGACGTACATGGTAGAGAAGCACAAGCACCTGCAGGCTTCCCCTTAAACAAGTGGTGCTGTGGGTGAATGCGTTGGGTGAACTGCATCGAAGAACTGACTTCAATTTGACAATCCTTATTTGTTTTGTTTTGGTTTTCTTTTTTTGGTGTCCATACTGGTTCCCTATTCTGATTTCCCCACATGATCTCACTGACAATAGTATGAGCCCAGCTAAGTCTGTCATTTCCTGATGTCTATTTTGCAGGGCACAGCTCTTATGTTCCAACTTATCAGAGACTGATGGGGCTGCTTGTTATCTGCCCACCCCTTCCGTGTTACTGGTACAACTGTCTGTGTGTCTGTGTGCTTGCTTGAATTGGGAAACTAATCCAGGTTAAAAATAACTTGTGTGTAACTTGTTCTAATATGTCAGAAGGATGTCTGCCCACAGTGTAATGCCACTGCTGCTCTGCAGAGCAAGTGGTACCTGATAATGTTGTCCTCGTAGATCACTCCACCTGAAGATGAGTAAATCATACAAAGTATGGACTTTTTCTTAGGATGTGGTTTCAGTGGCTTTCAAGCTGATGTACCTGTGGGTTGCTGGAGAAAAAGGTAGTTGAGCTTTCTTCTCCCCGTCCCTTGCTTCATTCCCGTCACTTCTCTAGCATCCTAGTGACTACTGCTGGAAGGTGAGTTGGTTTGCATCATGGATCTGGCAGAAGAAAAAAAACCTGGATTTCTACCCCCACCCCTCCTTTTTGTGAACGAAGGGGAGAGGAAGAGGTAACTTCTTTAAGGTTAGGTGGTTGACCGTGCTGCTGCATGTTGGTAGATCTGATGTAAGGAAAGTGTTGGGAGCCCACACACTAGAAGGATATGTGCAGAATTGTGCCTCCAGAGGGCTGTGGAGTTGCACTGGATTAGGTATACCCTGAAACTGCACCACTGGTGTAACTTGGTTTATTTACTAGCTTCTGTAATCCTTGAGTAGGGGTAGATAAACAACATGCAGAAAACTTCCTCTTTTTAGAAAATTCAGCCAAACTACCAACACTTTATTTTTTTTTTAAGGAAAATGCTGTCATCAAGTTCTAACATGAAAAACTAGAAGACATTCTCCCTGTTTCCAGCAGCTTCCCAGAAAAGGAATTTTATCACAAGATTAATTGCCTCAGTACTTCTTCTAAAACAGTACAGTCCTGTCATGCCAAGTAGTACAATATTGATAATTACCTATATCTCTTAACTCTCATCTTACTAAAGCTTTTAAACTTCCTACCAAGTCAGCCGAATGTTATATCTAACCTCATAGTCTATCTCCAGCTGTAACAGTAGCAAATGGGTTGTGATCTGATGATGGCTTTCACTCCCTTCCTGCTTCATTTGCGTTTGCATTTGTTGTGCTACAGGTGTTAGAGGCTGTATCTACACTTAGTCCATTTAGTGTCCGTATAAGGGCCATGAAATTCTTTCATCTCTTCTTGAACCTGCTGGTACTGCCTGCTTTCACAAACTCTTGTGACAGCAAGCTCAAGAAGTTCACTGCCTGCTGAATGAAGAGGTACATTCTTCATCTGCTTTAAACTGATCCCTTACTGCTTTCATCAAGTTACCTCCTAGTTCTCATACTGCAGGATTTGATAACAACAGTTCTGCATTCAGTTTGTCCACTACTTTCCCTCCTCTGGCCTTTGTCCCTCCAAACTGAGGAGACCTTGCCTCGTGAGCCAGCTGCTCAATACCACTGGGCATTTCACTTGCTTTTCTCTGCATTTTCACTGACACTATTGTGACCTCCTTAAGATGTGAAGATCAGAACTGCACACAGTGCCCTGCATATGGGTGCATGAAGTTCTTGTGTCGTGGCAAAATGATGCCCTCTAGTTCACAGTATCACTTCTGATGACGTCCAGTGTTTACTGGCTGCTGTAGCACATTGAGTCAGTGCTTTAAGGGAGATCTGCCAACAAGGACTTTGCTTCTCTTTCCTGAGTTGTTGACTTAGAAATGAACTCTATTATGTATCATTTTGTCCTTATTTACTACTTGCCCAAACTCATCCTCATGAAAATGTTATGGAGTCACTAACTTAAAGTACATTTCATAGCTCTTAATTTTTCTGTTGTTGTGTCAATTTGGAGGAAGGTGTAATAAAATAATAGTAGTATGGAAATAGGGAAGAATCTGTTACTTAATTATATAAATGCATGAAGAATTTTAGATTTCTTGACTGTTATTCTTTAGCCCAGTTAGAGAAGTCTGAAGGAAGCTGTTTGGTCAAGGTTAAAGAATAGTGCTGAGCGAGCTATAACCATGGGAACCAATGCTTCTAGGTCTTCCTCAAATATGTTAAGAAAACATTCCATTCCAACCAGTTACAGTGAGCTGAATCTTGAGGCATTTTGCTGGGTATAACAGATTATTGAAACGATAAGACAAATACATGGCAAAAGAAACTTTAATTTTGCTTGGTAAGTTTTCCAAAGTGTGTCTCCAGCAAAGCTCTGAATAAATGGCTTGACTGTTTTGATAGGATTTTTTGAACGTGAATTCACATACCTTCATCCCTCTCCATGGTTTGGTGGACCCTGTTAATGTTTGAGGCCTGCTTTATAGATGCAAGTCTATGCAAGTCTCCTGCATGTGTTTTGGGCAAAATAGCCTATGGCACAGTAAAGGCAGAGCTTTGAGAAGGAACAGAATCTGGTGGCAGATAATGTAGGTTCATGTTGCTCCAGCTGGTGGAGATGGAAGTCAGAGAGCCCTAAGATGTGAACACATGGCGAACTGTCCACGTATCCTCTACTTCTTGCTGTGTTTTGTTGTTTATGTGTTTTCACTTGTCTGTCTAATTGAAAACTCGGCTTGGAAAGAGTCATGCAGCAGTATGATGCTTGGAAATACTACCTGCTCAATTAGAATAAAATCATCTAGCGAATGTAGACTCTTGCTAGATATAATATTGCAAATGGGGCTTATTTGTATCCATAATATAACTGCTGTCTTAGTCCTAAGTAACATTTATAATAAACCTATTTTCTTGTTACAGAGTTTTTTTAGGGGCATTTTGGATAGTGCTGTTTCACTAGTTCCCTCTATGCCCAGGAATAAGCTTCCCTAATACACATCAACAGCATGAACAATATCTGCAAACCTGATGTACACTTGATAAACAGATCAGAAATGTCTTGGAAGAGCTTTTTGGTGGTAGTGTGCCCTGTCCTGAATAGCAGTGGTGCTTATGAGTATGATTGCCAAAGCCAGGCTGCTGTGTTGGAATGATGTTCTGTTATCCTGGAAAAGAAATCCACAGGATGCTGTCCCTAATACTAAGCAGATTAACTGTGTGTAAATGTTGCAATTGAAATTAACTGGCATGCCGACTACTGCATCACACAGCTAATGTAGGAAATCCTCTTGGCTTAATTGTACACTTACACACTGTTTCTTGGTAGGCGCTTAAGTCATTATTTAGAATGGATAAACAAAATTGGATTTTTGATTGGGGAACAGCTAACCCTTTTCAAGTTTTGGCTAGCCTGCTGTTTTAGAGACTTGATGCTTTGAATACTTTCAGAGAGAAGGCATGGGCAGTTTTCCTTAAGCCTTTGTCTAAATCAGGAGTTGAAGATGAGCTCTTTATCTCTTGTGATAGCAGTAATTGAATTTACGGTATAGGGCAGACTTACGCACTTTGCTCTGAACCAGGCGTGATGAGAGAAGGGTCTTTTGTGCTTCGTGTGCTGAGGGGTCTGACAGGCATCTCAACTTCAAGTCTGAAAGCTTTGGTGTTTCAGACTCGGCTTGATAAATAAACAGAAAGACCCCAAATCAAACTTCCAGTGATGCTTTTATGTGTGCTCTTTTTCCCCTGCTATTTTATATGTAACCTGCTGACATATGGTGGCTCTGGAGAATAGTACTTCTCTTGTTTACCTATATGTGGTATCTGAACTTCAACCAGGTTATCGGCTTCCCTTTTTCCACTTGTTTTTAAATTCCTCTGACTATAGAGAAATAGTGTATTTTTAACAAGGTAGTTTTCACTTGCTAGATTGGTGTAGATTCAATCTATGCAATCTATAAGTGTCCTTATGTAATTAGAGGTTTATTTTTTTAACCTGCATGCATGGCACTGTAGAGAGTATATCAGGTTAAGCCCAACTTTTTATGGGTTAGAGTTTCAGCTTGTGACAAAACTACTGTAATTGAACAAACTGTGGAGCATGGTTTCAGCCTGAAGCAAGTGTGAAATAATGTAATTCGGGCTGTGGTTGACAGCTTGCTGCTCCCAGAAAGAGAAGGTATAATTCTGCCTCATGCTTCCCCTGTTCTCTCCCCCCCCACCACCCCTTCCCTGCTCCCAAAGATGTGGTTCCACCATCTTTCCTGGGTTAGCACTGGTGCTCAACCCTTGCAGAGCTTGTTTCTGCTTATTAACCTGACAGAAAATCTCCTCTTCCCTGCCAGGGCTGCTTTCTGCCAGGTTAGTGAGATCGTGCGATTGACCCCTCAAATAGGTCTGTCCAGTGTCAGAGCTGGTGCGAGGTAGAAAAGGGAGCACGCAGGCAGGAGGGTGATGAGAGAGGCACCTTGCCTTGCAGTAGTACTCTGCTGTTCAGGAAACTCCTTGGACCTTCTGAGACCATAGTGTAGCCTTCTCACACAAAGCCTGGTACCTCATGTTTACAGTGGACTAAGGGTGTTTGCAGAGATGCTTATTGTGGCCCAGATGAAGTGGCTTAACTTGTTAAACCATGAACTAATTTGTACATCTGATTTGGTAGTTCATGTTAATTAGAGCAGGAAACATGAAAAACTTCGAGCTTAAAGTTATGCTGCTGAAAAAAATAAGCCCGTGTGGGTGCTCTTACTTACGTTTAAGAACAGTCTTAGCTCCAATATTTTCATAAAGATATCAGTGAACTCTCACTTCTGAATGTGATTGGTACAGTTTAAGTTCTTTAAGTGTTGTCTGATTCCCTAACTGTTTTTAATATTGTTGCATGCTGGGATTTGCTACCTTCCAAGTAAAGCTGATGGAACCCTGTGAGTATGTGTGCGTGCACGTACTCTGGCCTAACGCAGCTGAGGTGCATGCATGTACTCTGGCCGAATGCAGCTGAGGTCCAGTGCCTTAGCCTAAGCTGTTGATGGAGGTAGATTTAGCATACGCTGACTGTCTGTCCTAAAGTAATTACTTTTATTCAGTTCCACAAATCCAGCAGGTGGTAACAGTTTAAGCCACCACAACTGTTTGCAAAGTGAGTTTGTTTCAACACTGATTTAGATTAAACCACACAAATGCACTATTGCCACTTCATACAGATTCCTTAGACATGATGAGATGTAGCTGGGTCTGGTGCTGTTTTACTACAAGAGGAGAAAATCTGGCACCTCGTTAGTGCTGCGGGAAGTCATGCTGTGCTTAGCTGCTCACCTTTTTTTGCCCCTCTCTTAAGTATAGCCTGGCTGGCCTCCCTGGGGCTGTTGCAGCAGGAGGAGACTGCTAAGGGCTGAGATGAGTTATATGCATAAGTAAGCAAAGATGCAGTAAAAAAGCTTCTCCCTTGTACCCCCTGTGTTGTCTGGCACTTCAATTATTTCAGTTAGAGTGAAGAAGTGTTTGTGGGTGGAGGATGATCTTGTGTATAGCTATAACCAATCCCACAGAGGACTTGGGTACCAAGAAAGAGACAGTGTACTAGAGTTTTATTTTGGGACTGCTTGACCTGGTTTCAGGCAAGATTTATTCTGTTTTTAGCATTTTGGATTTGAGATGTATCAGAGTGGGAGCAAGAAGGATGAAATGAATTTGGGAAAAATTGCCTGAGAAGAAATGCACCTTCATTTTTTTTTGGCTAAACACGAGGCTGCAGAAAGCCTGCAATGTGGTCTTTAGAACAAAATTAGCTCTTATCTGTCAAACTGTTAGGGATTCCTCTGATTCCTTTGATGAATTAGGGTAACGGCCGATGAACAAGCTATTGAACCATGAACTAAGTTGTGACTGTGCATTGTGCTGTGCACAGTCAGTACCTGTTAGTATGTTAATTGTGCTAGGTACTGTATTCTCTTAACCTGTGGTGAACAGGAGGTAGCTTGTTGAAAGAGGGGCAGGCTCCCCTACGCTTACCACAGGGGAAGACCATGCACATGGGCATAGCCCGCAAAGTTGTGAGGATACTGTGAGCGTACACCATAGCTTATGCCA
Organism: Pygoscelis adeliae; assembly: GCF_000699105.1. NCBI lineage: Eukaryota > Metazoa > Chordata > Aves > Sphenisciformes > Spheniscidae > Pygoscelis > Pygoscelis adeliae. The sequence goes on along the minus strand of NW_008825564.1, from coordinate 2,232,705 downwards.
TGGCAGTTTTTTCATCTACCCGTAGCTTTAGTTCAATTGAACACATTATATGAGCTTAACCAAAAGAAAATGTTTAATGCAGCCTCTTTCTGCCAGCTGGGTAAGGAGAACGACTTATGGCATGTTTAAACTTTACTTACTGCTAACAGTGATGCTTTTTTTACTTTGAGGGAGAATGCAAAGTTGTGGTGGCAGAGCTCAGTGGGTTGGTTCCAGTGGTTTAAGTCAGCATGTTCTTGTTATAGAAAATGGAGAGCCAGTGGGATAAATTTTAAATCCTGCAGATGTTTAATGACAGGTTTCAGCAAACTTACGAACTCCTCAACTATGTAGCACAATACCAGAGCCAGACACCATGGACAATATATTTCAAAGAAGTATTTAGAAGTTGCCAGTGGAAGCTAAACTCTGAAAAACATGAAGTCATTCTTGAAAGGGTTCAGATTTGTTAAATATCATGTGAACAGCCACCTATTTCTTGAAGTTAATGTTAGTATGCCTCGGTGGGGAAAATAATGTATAGTAATGTTAGCTCACTGAAAGAGGGAAGCTTTTGCATGCAGACAGGGGAAAGTACTGTTGGTGGTTTAGTGTGGCATTCTGCTCAATGCATGTTTCATCTTTTTATGTGAGTCTTAAATAAAACCTTTTGGATTTTTCTCTTTCAGAATCGTAATGAAATAAAAAATGGAGCGATCCTTCGATTAACAACATCTCCAGTGAGTTGTTATTCTGTTCTTCTCTCCCTTCAAAGTGAAGATTTGATTAGTAAATCATTGTGAACTGATGTATGTATTTTTAAGCTGTAGCCACACTGTATCCCGCAATCCCCCTGCAAAGGAGGATGATGGTGTGGTCACAAGATGACTGTATGTAGTGAGGGTTTTTTGGTTTGTTTTTTTTTTTTTTTTTAAGTTGTGGGGGCAGGGGTGGTATCTCTGAGTGACATTTGGTGATAGGGTTGGCACAACAGGGTGTTTTTTGTCTCTCGCTTCTCTCCCACTGGGAACAGCTTTCATGTCCAAGATACCTCTGCTTCCCTGCTGGCATTGCAGCCTCACTGAAGTGCTCCTTTTCTGCCCCAGAGCTCAGAGCCAAGAGAAAAGGCTGGGAGTTGAATCATGGAGAGCTCTGCTGGGCAGCTCAGGTCAGAGCAGGTCAGAGCTTTCCTGCTCTCTGGGTTTCTATTGAGTGAGCAGCAACTGTAATGTTGAGATTTTACTGTTTTCGTTTTATTTTTTTCAACACCACTTCCTTGCCAGCTCCTGAAAAAGCACAGCAGA
>NW_008825564.1:2197988-2231384 GCF_000699105.1 Pygoscelis adeliae | reverse complement strand
TGAGCAGTACTGTTGCCACATGCTGAAAGTCACTGTTAGTCCCAGAAGATGTATGTCTAAGGCAGTGGCAATCTCATTTCCTTGCTGACAAAGGTAGTGTGCCATTAAAATGGTTTACCTCTTCATGGTGGTGTTCTAGCTTGTGCAGATTCAAAGCATTCTTACGGCCAAACTCTGCTACCCTGTACCGCAGCTCATTTGAACAGGCAAGATGGAGCTGTGGTGGTTTAGCTTTTGGCTTCTGTTGAACCTGTTAAGAGTGGGGTCAGTTACTGCCATAAAATGTGAAAACTTCTATCGAGAAGCCACGCAGAGATTATAGATACGTTTTGGGATGGGTCACTTTTCAGCTAGTAGGGCCTAGGCCCAAAGTAACAAAGCAGAAAAGCGTATGCTGTTACTAACTTCCCAGGTGCTCCAGGCATCATGTGCGTTTCCACTCCTCCCCAGCCTGCTTAACCTGATGATGGCTTATATTGGACTTAGGAGATGACTGCATTTGTACGCAGGTTTGTGTGTAAGTGGAAATTGTAGAAGCCAATATGGAAACATATACATGCCTCAAGTTTTTTAATAAGTGACTGCAATATTAATCTACAGGAGTGTAGCTTCTTAACAGAAAGCACTTCTAAACATCAGCTAGCTGGACAAAGACAAGAGATTTCCATTATCCTTCATCATCTTTTTCAGTGCTCATTATATACAGAGCTTTACAGACATAAGAATAAACAACAGTTTAAGGCCATGGCTCTGTCAGAGTCTATGTGACTCCAGAGTCTCTTGCCGTATGTCACCAGAACAGCCTTGTACATGGGAAAACCACTTGCTGGTGGAGTAAACCCCATTTGATGGAACTTCCTCAGAAACAGACAGCCCCAACACCAGCTTCTCCTAACCTTTGGGACTTCTTAAGAACAAATATCCACTCCACTGCCCAGACTAGGGATCTCATGAAATCAAAACAACGTCTGTGGTTCATCAAGAACCAATGTGGTCCAAACACACTGCATCATTCTTTTGTGTAGCCACAGCATGGAGTGACAGCATGAGATGACTCATGGAATCCTTCCCTGTCTCAAAATCCACAACCAGTTGCACCATGCAAAACTGAAGAGAGGCTGTGCTGCAACTCATCTGTGGAAATGGCTGTCTGTCTGTCTTCATGATCACTTGTGCAATTGGAAATGTGGCCTACAAACACAAAAGACAAATTTTGGATTTATAACACTTTCTGCTAATACTTATGGGCAGAAACCTGGGGCTTTGCATAAGACTCTCTTCTGCTTGTTCTGTTTCTTTGGTGATTTGCCTTAGGGTCAGTCAACCGAGACAGGGGTCCTTAGGATACTGAGGTATTACCTGTTACCTACCAAGTTACGGACCACTCTGGTACTGGCCTGCAGTCACGAGTGACTCAGCCATCCTGTTACAACATAGAAGGCCAGTCTACTTTTCAGTCTTCAGTATTGATATTTATCCCTGAACCAGTGCTTATTTTCAAATTTTCTGACGTTTTTAAAAAGTTTTTGTTAACTTTTTCCCAGAATCAGAGAGGTAGCTTGGAAGGAGGTTTCAAAGGACTGGATTGGTTTTTGTTGGATTAGAGAGTATTTGTATTCTTTAAATAGACATAAAATGAAGTTCTGCATGTTCCCACCCTACAATAGTATCCTTGCTTTTAAGGTACCATTGAAGTGGTCATCATAGAGGTACCTAAAATAGATAGATTAAAGGCTTCCAAGCTGTGGTTTTTAGACTGGTGACCCACACAATGCTTGTCGTTTACCCTGAAAAACTAATGGGCCATCTGTTTCCATTTTTCCTCTGAAATTCTATATGAGAGCAACAGTAGTTGGAGGAGATAATGTGAAGAAGAGGCTGCGTGATATACTCCTGCAAAATGGGAAAGATGCTTTCCTAGCTGCTAGAGCTGGGTGGGAAATGTTTTTCTCATCCTGTGAAAATATTAAGATTCTGAATTTCTTCCCCCTTTTTTTCTCTATCCTACATCAGTATAAAGATGAAACTATCTCCCCCTTCCCCCAGAAAAAGAAAATCATACCAAAAATGCTTTTTGAAGAGGCAGAAGAATTAGAAAAGGAGGGGGGGAAGGTTGAGAGAAATTAAGAGGAGACACGTACAGATTGTCTAGTGTCTGGGATGTGTCCATGTAGTTCCAGAGAGGCCTGAGCTGCCTACTTCCTGGCTATTGTGGGCACAAAATAATCTGTCCTGAACTTCACAAGCCTTTTGAGGAAACATTTTCCTTGAAGAGTTGAGAGGAATCGTTTTGACTAGGTCTGAAGGCTGCATGAACTTAAAATGCTTTTCTAGTTTTTAATTTTCATGCAATTTATTACCATGACAGCCAGTAGTCTGGCTATACCCATTCACAGTTGCATGCCCTGAGTCACTGAAAATAAGGTGAGAAGGATGAGATACAATCTTTTTGAGTTCTGTTGTCATTAGCCTCAAATTGTGTATTGCTCAGGTATCCAGAGCAGGTATTATCAAAAGGAGGGAAGGGAGAAAGGTAGTTTCATCTAGATGTAGTAAACCAGCAATTTTGGGTTGGCTTTTTTAAAATTAGGATTTGAAGTCTAACTCCCCAAATTTAAATGTTAAATACTTTCTCTTTTTTATTCTCAACTTTAGATTATTTTGTGTGCATATACAGGGACTTATTTCTGAAAATCATTGTTAATATTGCAAGGGCAAAACTGCAGTTATGGTGCGCTGCTAAATCCATTATAAATACTTGCCTTCAGAGATTTACAACGTGTCTATTTTAAACTTCTTTGAGTTAAAACTTTGCAAACACAGTCGTTATGCCTGGTGGGAATTTGAACTGCCTTTTTGTTTCCGTACGTCTGTTTGCTAAGTTTGTGCGTTTCTCTGAAAGGCTGTTTTTTCTAAACAATGCTATTTTTTTCCTCTGTAAACCACTCACCACACGGACACTCTGTTTCCTAGGTAACTTGAGTACAGATTGTATTTCTCTCATATTATCTTTGTTCCTATATCATCTTTCTTACTTATTTTTTAACCTCTCTTATCATCTTTCTTAAAAATTCTTTGTGCTATCATGTGTTTTTGCAGTTTTCCGTGACCTGTTTTCCCCCTTTGTCCATTTGCATTTCTGAAAGGACTCATCAAAAGTTTCTTATGCAACATTTCTTTGTATTTGAACATACGTGACAGTTGAAATGCCAGATTGCTATTGTCTGTTTTGTGATACCCATATTCCAGTGGATGGTGGGTAGGTGTATAAATAAATGAGCTGTAATTGCTCCCAAGTGCGAGACTGTTCCGAAAGGACAGTTGTGTCCTGCAGTGCAGCAAGCGGAGTCCAGCCTTTTAGCGTGTGCAACTGCAGGATTCCTTCGATCAGGTCCTGCAAATCCTCATTCAAATGACTCATCATTTTGAAAAGATGCTAAAATACTGGGAAAATTAAACTGAAGGAACTGGCCTCTTTTTTTATTTAATGGTTTTCAAAGAGAATTGATTATTTGAGCACTTGCCGTTTATTTGAAAGTAGCTTCTTGGGCACAACCTGGCTTGCTCGTGAACTATATACCTTAAACGTTGAGTCAATGGGTAGCCTTTTCTAATGTGGTATTTATGGTGCCTGACCATTTGCTTTTGTCTCATGTTTTCCTTTGATCCCCTGGTTGGAGATTGGTTGAGTTCTCAAACCTGTAAGTTGCTTGTAGGCAGCTGTATTAGCATTTCTAGCATGAGCAATTGTGTAAATAGGGGTGTTTGTTAACAGTCATCATAGTGTTTTCCCTGAATGCTTTTACAGATGTGAACAATGTGGGGTTTTTTAATTTATATGTGATCTACACATACAAGGAAGTGTAGAGTTTTTTTAACCTATTTCTACTTATGCATCTGAATCCTCTATCTTTGAGTAAAAGTTTGGGGACCTGGTCTATAATCTTTGATCTACAGTTGCTTTAATATGTGCTCAACTGACTTAATGTTTTTGAAGTTCACTAAATGCATAAATATTTGCCGGTCCAGCCTATGATTGTGATTGTATTTATCACGTAACGGTGAATTAGTTATTATTGAACCCTATACCAGGAGCACTGACCATGGAAGTCAATAAGCCACTTTTATATTTGTCTGCTCATAGTACAAGAGGAAGATTTGGGAAGTGGAGTTGGCTTTTGTGTTTTTATAGATAAAGGTTTAATCTCATGTTTTCAGGTTTCCAAAGGCATATTTTGAGTAGTAAGCAAAAAGGATTGTTTCAAATGCAGCAAGAGGAAAAAGTGCTTCTCAACATTCATAAGTGGCTACTGATTGCATAAACTTATTTTAGGCATATTTACATAATCCATATGGCTATGCATCTGTAATGCTTTTATCATTGATGTAGTATGCAACTCTAGACACGATCATTTCCCTGTTCTTCTGTTTCTGCCTCCTTAATTGTGTATAGTGATTAGCGTAGGACTGCTCTGTGTATTACATTTGTACAGAGCTTTAGATGTAGAAATGGTGCTTGAGCATTAATGTAAAAATGTTAACAATTAATGTCTTTACTAATTAAAATATAATCTCATTGCTTACCTGGCATCAGACGCTAGTCAGCCTTGCTGGGTCTGTTGAATTTGCTTTGCATCTAATGATGACTATGTAATGTATCCATTCCATTGCTTTCTGACGTATGTGCAGTTGTAGGTGAAGTGGCAGTAACAAGCCAGGAAAAGGCAGCAGTTTAAACCACCACGGTGTTTCAACACTAAGTGATTTAAATTAAACCACAGAAATGCACCAGTTTGGTTAGTACAAAACTGTATTTGGTAGTTACTGACAGTCTGTATGCCCTTTCTCTAGCAGAAAGTTGAATAATGTGACTAACTTATCTACAGGGAAGACCAAAACACTCGTCTTTTATTTTATTTGCTTTTTGTAAAGGATAAAGAAGAAAACTGATTACATAATGGCAAAACAGCAATTTAAATCGATGGTCCAAATTTCTTCCGTAGCACATTAATGTTTGATAGTGGTTGCATTTGGTATCTGTGTCCTCCCTCCTGCCCTGGCTCACTGTATTTTGTATTCTGTACAGAAACCTTGTGTACGTCTGGGTAATAAGTTGCTTTCAAAGTTTGCAAAGTATTCAGTGGCAAAGAAATGATAATTTGATGAGTAGAATCCCTTGTTAGGATGATTTTGGGATTCCTAACCTCCAAATGGCTACTTGAGTCTCTAAGCAAGTCACATCTTGGATTTAGGTCATTAGTTTTCTTCTTAAGCTGACAATCTCATCAAGCGGCTCCTTTTAAGCACTGCTACCCCCTAAGGGCAACCTTTCTGGCTGTCCTTGGAGCAAGTCATTTAAGACTAGACATGCAGCTTATGCCTCTTGACAGCTTTTTGAAATGCTGGGGCTTCAAGAGCACAGTTTTACAAGCTTCCTGTCTTCCTTCCTTTCTAAACAGGAGAGCAATTAATGCTGTCTTTCATTTACTTGAACAGCCGTGTTTCTGTTAATTCCCTCATAATGGTTCTCAGCTGAGCAGATTTCATATATTTATTTCTTCTTACCTGAATGATATTTCAATAAGAGCAGAGACATGGCAGCTAGCTCTACTGTTGCTTTAATGAGCTGTGCTCTCTGTCCATCCACTGATGGATTGTAAATCATTAAAATAGCTCCCTGGTAAGCACTCGGAGCATATTTCATCTAGGTTTCATTTTTTAATGCAGTCATAAGTGAGCTGTACGTTCCATAAGCACGTATGAGTGCTATGGCAACAAGAACTAGGAGGCTTGTGAGAATTGCATGGTATTCACTGAAGCAATATTTTCACCCATCAGGCACTTGTGATGACAACAGCCAACATTACTTTTGGCCATGTTTCCAGTGAGACATGTACCAGCACTCTTGCTGAGACAAATATTTTGTTTACCCCTTTAATCAAGATCAGCTCTGCCATTACCAGTTCTTTTCTCTTCCAATAGTAGGAGCAAGGTTTATTGGATGCAGTATCTTGCAAAACTCGTTTAATATAAGAAAAGTACAGCTGTGTAGAAACTTTGCTGATGGGGCATTAGCATTGTTATAGTCAGATAAAGCCTATGATGTTAGTAAGCTCTCTTTTGTGTGCTTAAAACAGGGCTGAACCACTTTTGTATCAGAGACATTGCTTTATAGATTTTTGTGCTCTGTAGAGGGGACCAAACTGTCTCTGATCTAAGATTATATTTTGGTTTTAGTGTGGTGAATTTCAAAGCTTTCACTGACTTCAGAGGAAACAGGATTAACGTATCTCTGTTGATAGGTTGGTCCCGCTCATGCTGCTGTTCTGCAGTGTAGTTGAGCTGTTAATGCACATCCCTGTACTGGTGCTCTCAGTGTTGGTGAGAGGTAAGGTTAGCTCTTTCCATGCTTGGTATTGTTTCGTGTGTAATGGAAGTCTAACTGGGATGGCAGCAGCAGTTCACCAGCCCCAGATGTTTTTGCTGGGGGCAGGAATCTCTCCTCAAGAGGAAGGGTGAACTTGACCATTAATAATCTGTTGTTAATGTGTACGAAGATGAGGCATTGTTTACACAGCAATTGTAGGTGTGATGTGAAGGGGTTTGGAGGAGGGTGTTCTCCTGGCTCTACTGACACGTTATTTCTTGCTTGCTACTGTGCTACACAGGTGGTTACAGTCCCTATCTCTTCGGCCACAGCTCTGCTGCCCAAGTTCTGCCCACTCAGACTTCCTGGTTGAGCAGCTCAGGAGAGCCGCTCAGTCACACTGAACCAGGTGTTTTGTTCATCTTTCCTATTCGTTTCATTTTCACTGACTCCAGGAGCTTTCAGAGGACCCGCTTCCCATGGAAAGCTGGAAGAACTGTATCCTTCAGTAGGCAGATAGTGGGAGTGGTAATTTCCCAGAACCATGACAGGTAGAAGATGGCATGTGCACAGATCTTAATGAGCTTGAGGTTAAATTTGAGCAACCATTTCCAAAGTCAGGTGAATGCAGCTGCCATGGCAGTATTGAAGATTTTTCCGAAGTATTTCTTTTCTGAGTTGGGCAGGAATTCAGACATTGCATGTATTCTGAGAAAGAGTAATGTTTTGAGGATGCTTTGCATCTCTGAGTCTTCCTGAGTTGTGACAGTGGGGAGTCTAGAGTAGAAACAGCTCAATGAAGGAGGTCATTTGTTGAGGTAGGAGTTGGCTGTTGAACTTCTGGTTAAGGTAATAATAGTGGTTGCTCTGAATTTTTGTAGCTGATCATACAAAAGTACTTTAGCAAAACGCTCTGATGAAGGGGAAGGGTTGGAGGAATTATTTTGTGGTTATCCTGGAAGTTGGAAGTCAGTGGGATCTGGTTTTATTTCTTCCATAGGCTTTGGCAAATGATTTAGCCTACCAGCTGCTTAAGTTTGAGAGAATATTCTTTTAGTACTGTTCGGACAGACATTGCCATTACAGAGAGACTGTATAAGCCATTGTTTCCCCATTACCACTCAAACCTATTGATCGAGTAGGTAACTTAGGGCGGCAGAAAGACCTTTTGAATGGCAGGATTCTGCCTTTTTATAGATAATGTAACTGCTATGGCTGCACCACCCAATACTTAAGGCATAGAAAAGCTCAGGACCAAAAATGTACTGTTTCTTTTCAATTCTGTCTTAACTGAGGATGTTAACCACAGTCATACTGACTAGAAGATATTTCCTGCCTGTACACGTTCCTCACCACACGGGTTCTGGCCAAAAGCTGATTGGAGACCATGCATTAATTTTACTTTGTAAAAATGGGAAGTAACAAACCTTGCTGATCTTGGAGGATATTGGAACATTTAATTTATTAATGTTTGTGAAGCAATCAAAGTTATGTAGATAGGAAGCTGTATCTGTAACAACACGGTGGTGTTTTTTCCTGTGTTCTCTGTTTAAGTGTTCACTTGCACTAAAAATGTCTATCTCAGAATCTTGATCTGCAGAGATGACCATCTCTGAGAAGAGTATATTCACTACTTGAACAGAAAAGGAATTGTCTGTCAGCACAGCCTTTTCTTCTATTTTTCTTCTCCAGCTGAGAAAGAATAAGCATAATCTCAGAGAAAATAACTCCTAGCAGAATTTACCATTAATTTGGTTTCCTAATGACACATAGCTTCTCATGCGCCTTTCATTCGGTGCAGGTAAGAAGTGAATTTTAGGAAATTGAATTTTGCAATTTGAATTGAGTTTCCTGTATATAGTGAGGAGGATTATTTTTCTAAGAAAAGTATTGGCTAGCTAGCTATTAACTGAAGCTTTTGGGTATTGTGTTCAGGTAAGTGAAAGCATCAGATTGAAAACGTGAGATGTATTTTAAAACATTTGTATGGCTAAAGAGAGAGAGAATTTAATATGCATTATTTAAATACCCCTTTAGCTTTTTATCATCAGTGTTCATTTTGGATTTCACTGTCTCATCCTGTATTTGAAGCATTAATGGGCAGAATAGCCTAATATATGTGGATATTGAACTTGCATAAAGATGTATGAGTGATAATATTATGTGGGAAGTAATTATTCCTATGTTTCTTGTAAAAGAGCGTGTGAGTTTTTGAATTGATTGTGAACAAAAGGAAGAGGGGGAGGAAGGAGCAGAAGGCCTGAAGTTGGTCTTTACCGATATAACCTGATTAGGACAGTATATGGTCTTCATTGTTAAAGGTCATGAGAAGTGCGTAAACTGAGTAAGTGTTGACAGGAAAAAAAGTGCAGCCATTATTATACTGATATTGTCTGATGCAATTTGTTTTATTCTCATTTCTACTTTTATTGATATGACACACAAGCTCTTCAAGCCAAAGGCTGTCTTTTGTAATGCTTACATTTTGCCTGAGACAATGGGATATCTATCCATTGCTCAGCTTATGATTCTGCAACAATCCAAATAATTATAGGTAATAATGGACTAATACATGAGTAATGTACTTTTACAAAAGTAATTCGTATGTGAGCTACTTAATCATTTCTGAGCATGCAAGTGTTAAGTATCATTAATATTAAACATGGCCATTGTTCCTGCTTGCACTAACATTTTATTCATTATTGCCATTGTAACAAAAGGTTTTTTGTTGTTTTTGTTTTGTATGTTTTGTTTCTCTCTTAGGCTCAAAATGCACAGCAGCTCCATGAGAAGATCCAGTCTTCTAGTATGGATGCGAAGTTAGAAGCACTGAAAGACTTAGCCAACTACTCACGGGATGTTACGTTTGCCCAAGAATTTATAAACCTAGATGGCATTTCCCTCCTAACACAAATGGTTGAAAGTGGCACAGAGTAAGTATTCTGCTTAAACTCTGATGTTTCTCCTGTATGGGGTACGTTCATGCTCACTCTCTTGAGTGCCTGAAGTATTTCTGTATACAACTTCTAAGATTATATAAAATAAAACATCTGAAGAGTTCTGGGCTGCTAGGATAGTATATCCATTATCAATGAGAATATTTTTTTAATTCCCCCCAACAATGGGCTGGTGGGGATTGGGGGTGAGCAAAGTAGGAAGTCACAAGTGCCCTCTGTGCCCTAAAGTTCTGCGGAGACGGTGGTCCTAGTTTCTTCTCTACCCATTGGAGTTTAGATAAATCATTGATACTATATTTAAAGGCTGCTATTTAAGTGATGTCATCTCAAAACTATGTTTTAAATTTCATGTTACTGAGAACATGTGGAGCAAAACCCAGTGCTTACTTTATTTCCATTTTTATTGTTTTAATTCTGGCTGGGGTTTTTCAAATGACAATGGCTTTTTGACACGAAATTGAAAGCTGACCTCTGAAAATACATTTATTCTTTACCAGAACATCTTACCAATTTTCACCATTGGTGAAATTCAGGATCATGGTCCTGAGTAATTGTCTATTGGCTTAATGTGGAGGGTACTACAGAAAATTATCAACTGGATTGTTGCACTATTAAATTATGTTCTAACAGTTATTATTTCAAGTAGGCTTTTGCTTTCAAGTAAGAGTTAGTGCTTTGCGGTCAGTGTCAACCTCTACTACACATGAAGAAATCAACAATACCCACACCCTTTCCCGAGAGAAAGAAAGTGCTCGGGAAGTAGCTTTCTTATTCATTAGGGATGTTCAGTCTTGTGGATCAGACTTCTGAAGTCAATTGCTACAGTCAATCCAAATCCCCTCTCAAATGTGCTCATGTTCCCTTGGATTCAAGAAAGTAAATAGTGTTAGAGGGTAAAGCAAAAGTAGTAAGTGGGCTTTGAAATGGAACACAAATTGTCTCTGATGGTCCCACGCAAGGTATACTGGGGATTTTCCAGATAAAAATTAAGTACTTGTTAGAGTCCAGTAGTCCTTAGACTGGGAAATGTAAAAGCATGCTCTCACTGATCCCTGCCTGTTATGTGGTCAATGGTTTATTGGACTTTGAATCCCTGTTGCCGAACTCTAGCTATATACAGGATTTCCAATAGCTTATGGCTTCATCTTCAGTGTTTTGGGGTTATGGTCTTTATTTTTTTTGCAGTGATGTGGTCTGTGGCACGTATTATGCCACTTTCAACAAAAAATACAAAAAAATGCTGCTAGTTATCAAATTTGTCAACTTGTCTTATATTCATATAATATTTGTTGTTCAGGGACCAAATTAAATTTAAAACCAAAGACAGGCTTAAGTTGATGTAAACATATGCACACAGTTACTGTACTAATTAGAAAATACACTGAATGGGCAAGCTCACATGTACCTATGAAAATCAGAACATAAGCAAATTACAAGTCACTGCCCCTGTAGTTTATTTTGTTATGAATTTATTTAGGTTAAATGGTTTAACTTACTCTGCTGCGGAAGGTATTTAAACTACAGCACTTTAGTTTCTATTGAAAGAGACAGGGAACATTCATATTTTTTACAAGCATTTCTTTTAGCTGCATCAAGGCTAAAGCAAGTGCCCTCCTCACCCTTCAGATGTGTCTGTACTACTGTTTTGTAGCTGTGGGATGGGCCAAGCTGTAGCAGACTGGTCTGGATTAAAAATAACTATTTGGGAGGGCAACTACTTAAGCCAGCATCACTGTTGAAAGAACTGCTCAGCAAATTACACCCTAGTAGTAATTCCTGGCTAAGGGTATAAGTTTTCAAACCACACAGCAAGCTTGCAGACTGGACATATGAGCAAAGCCTATTGCCTTTTTTCTTTTTTCTTTTTCTTTTTTAAAGTGGCTTGCATTTGGAGGGATTTCAGAATTTTCTTTTTAGCTGGTGTAATGTATCACCAAAGATGCATTGATCGTTCTACCTGTCTAATCTATTTATCAGTGTTTCTGCCTGTGGGGAGAAACGCTGTCTAGTTTGGGCATTGGACAAAGACTCAGACTGTAAGAGTTTCCAGTAGCTTCACGTGTTGATGAACTCTCAGTACTCACTGCAGTCTTTTTCGTGTTCTGCAGCTTCTGAGGGGGTCTGCAGGTCAAGTTTTTCCAAGTCTGGCTTTGCGAAGGGAGTTGTAAAGCAAGGACATCTGTGCTACACTGTATATTCTCTTCTGCTTTTATACTGTGCATCACTGGCTGATAAGCGTATATTTAACAGAACTTGAGATTTAATGTCCTCCCACTTCAGGGTCTGTCACTCATTGCTATTTCAGCACACTAAGCCAACAGACAAACTACTTCCACAGAAGAAGCATGTTTTTTGATTTGGTTTGGTTTTTGACTTTATTATTACAACAAAATAGCTTCCTAAAATGGCCTGTGAGCGAACAAGGTGTGTGTGGGACGCAAAGAAAGGTAATATATGGAGGAGAGAGTGGAACAAGGACAGCCAGCCATTTGAGTGCCCTAGGCTGTCAAGGAAAATCAACTGGAATCAGTCAATTGTCCTCTTATGCTCTCTATTCCTGTTTTCCCTTAGACCCTCTGCAATACCATTAATAAGAGGGTCCCGCAAGATGCTCGCTGAACAGGCAAAGCAAGCTGAAGGCCTCCTTGCCATTAGCTCCCACCCTGCGCTGTGCGCCCTCAGCACTGTGACCTTGTGGGCTATGCTGCTGACCAGGTCACCCAAATGCTTCAAACCAAAAAGCTCTCTTGTCTCCTTTTCCTTGCCCCAATACCTGTCACTTTCTTTTCCCCAATGATATTTTTAACTCCAATCATTTCAGTATCCGAAGGTGGACCTACCCAAACAATTATATTAGCATTAGAAAGGGGGCCAGTATTAGAGGAGGAATGAGCAGCCAGAAGTTTCAGGGCAGAAACTTCTTTGATGGCCCAGTTTTAGAAGGCAATATATTTTGTAAAGATACCTTTAAGGTATATCTTCACTATGAAGTCTTTACCCACCTTTGAGTTAGTGTTGTTGAGCCAGCCTTGCTTGAATGAGGCTATCACTCAGCCATACAGCTGAGAGAACCCTAATGGCTTGGTGCTGCTAAGAGATGGTCCAGCTCCCTGCCCTCTTCTCCTGGTCCTTGTGTGTTAACCCCTGCTCTCCAGACCAGTCCTGCTTCCCTCGTGTGTTAATCCCCACTCTCCAGCCCAGTCCTGCTTCCTTCCTGGAGTTGGTTCTGGTGTCTGGATGCTTCGCAAAGGCAATCCAGCTTAACTTGGCTGAAAAGTATCTGCGTCTGTTTTGCAGAGTTAGTTTTCTGCTCAGTTTGAGACTTGCAGAAGCAAGAGGGGAAGTGGGCATGAGTTGATGCAGAAAAGGCCCTTTATGTGGCAACAGGCCACTACGTTGGCATAAGCGTGTCATTGAGCCACAACCTGAGAGCAGGCCTGTTGCGAAATAGCATGAGAGTGGCGGTCGCTGCTCTGGTATCGCAACCCGGAGACTGGCACTAAGACTCTGAGGGGGTCAGAGGGGATGGGACATACCCCATGGGGCGGCTGCTGCTGCTCTGCAAGGAGCCCCTCTGTGCTTTCCCAGCTGCCTGTGGGTTAATGCAGCTGAGGACAGCCCTGCGTCAGTAAGCCCAGGCTGAGTGGCGCCTCTGTTCACGGTGTGGTGCAGCTGTGCTAGAAATCGATGAATTTTGTTAATTCAAGCTTTATTCTCTATTTTCCCCAAAGGGGCAGACAGTGCTCATTAAAAGTACCGTCATGCTCAGTGTAAGGTTGCTCTGAGGTTTTCTCTGCACGTGGAACTCATGTTAGGGGTAGCTCTTAAGTTATAATTTGAGTGTGTAATTAAGTTTTAGTGGGCAGCCTCTGGAAAGCAAGACTCCAGCTTTTTATATAACTTTCACCGAGGAAGAGGCATATGCTTTATTTATAGTTGGCTTTATTTATTGTGCTTCTTACTCATTATTTCAGTGAAGTTGATGACTATAAAAGTACAGTGACCAGAGTAAGAGAATGTACATTCCTGGGTTTCTAGTTACCTCTGCTTCATTTTGCTGGTGATAAAAAGAAGTAGTAATACAAAAGGTAGACAAGAACTAACAGTGTTTTCTAGTTAATTTTCCATATGTTATATTTCTGAATATTGAAGAAAATTAGAATGCATTAGAGAAACTTTCCAGTTTCTTGCTGTTAATATAGCTTGAAAAATAACAAATTGAGAGAGGGTTTTTTTAATTTTGCATATGTTTTCAAAAGTGGTTTTAATACTATGTGTAGTTACCATAATTTGGGCCAGATCTCCTTGAGTGCTTGCTGCTTAGAGTAAATGAACTGTAGACATGGCGTGTGCTGGGACAAAGCCATGGGGGTTGGAGGTAGGCAGACTGTAGGGTGCATGGGGCCCTCATGAAGCTGAGAGTGCATCTTGTCAATATGAGTATGTTTATACCAGCAGAGATGCAACATGTCTTAGAAACTGTCCACATGTATCAGGATCCCGTTGATTGAGGTGGCTCATCTTTGTTTTTCCTTCAGGCTCATTCTTGCTTCTGGAGCCTGCTATGAGTCTCTTATTAACTGAAGAAAAAAAAGCTATTTTTATGTTTATTTTTATGGTTCAGATGACCTATAAATTATAGCAGAGACTGCAAGACAAGTTAGGTCATGAAGAACAAGTAAATGCTGATTCCATTTTATAATTATCCATAATGTCCAACCATTTTTTGGACTCTGTGCATCTGTATCACCAAAGGAGGGGTGAGCATGTGCACACAGAGTTATTTTCCTTTTCAGAGACTTTTCAGAAAGAGATTTCCATAGCAATTCTAACACTAATTTTTTTTGTCTGAAGCCCAGTTCATGCCTAGTTAAGGGGAGTTGAATATATGGTCTCTCTGGTTGCATGTATAGACAATGTAAAATGGAAGTGTAGGGGTGTGCTTCTTCTGCTCCCCCCTCCCTAGAGTACAATGCCCTAAAATGAGGCAGAGGGAGAGCAATGCTATAGAAGGTCCTCGTTGCCATAATGACTGATGAAAAATGTGTTCAGGAACCAAAGTGAAACGATCATGTCTCCTTGCTACCCCATCTGAGATAACGTAGTTCGCCCGTTCAGAGTTGTATTCCATAGTCTAGCCTAGAATTAATATTTCAGAAAATCATGGCTGTATAGATAGTCTTTCTGATGTACCAGAAGACTGGTAAAGATGTGGAGTTTTTTTCTTGATGTATCAGAAGAGTCATGTGACTGGGACAGACTCAGCCTTCCTTAAAAGGAAAAAAACCCCTCATAGTCCCTTATAAAGTAAGAAAAGGAAAATGTAAGTGACAAGCCATAAATATCAAAAGACCAAAGAGTTAATAAAAGGAATCTAAATTTATTTTTGTCATTACCAGTAATAATAATAATCTCATGACTGGGAGGAAAAGGAGGAAGGCCTATGCAGAATTTTCAGGGGGTTTTTTTGTTTTTTGTTTTTTGTTTTTTTAATTGGCAGTATCACAGTCTCTGTCACTTGTCATTTGGCTGAAATAACATGCAGTTTTTGCCAAAAAAATGAGACTATGCTAAGCCTAGCTGTCTTGACAGTAACCAGAATTGTTTCTGCTGCTGTTGAGAAGGTTGTTCTTCGGAGGTCTGCTTCATCGATGTGGCTGTGCTGAGCAGCTTTATTGTAGTAAAACCGTGCGTGGCACAGGAGCATGCTAGCTGACGCTGCTTGGACATGGTTGCAGACTGGTTTTAATTTTAAGGGAGTTGTAATTGCTTAGTGCACAGCTTGGAGAGAAAAACTTGCTTTAAATTGGGATGGTTGTTAAATTTTGTCATCTTCCTATTGGAAATAATAAATGCAGCTAGATGAGATTCATGTAAGCTTCTAAATAAATGTGTATTTGTACGTTTTTTGACTGTCGACTAAGAGGAGTCTTCTATTGAACACATGCAGTTGCAGAGTTGGCTGCTGTACAGCTGGAAGTCTCTGAGACGGCAATTGTGCATGCTTTAAGGACAAATTGTATTGTTCAGTGAAATTCTAGCTCTTGGCTTGTCTTACAGAGATAATACCGTATACCAGCCCAGTGGAAAACTGAAGACAGATTGGTTTGGAGTTATTCCGACTTTAACACACTTTTGGGGACAGTTGCTCAAATACCTGCTAATGTTTTTTTCCATCCCAGTCTGATGAGTATTTCAGTAGTGCTGTCAAAACACTTAAGCAGCCCTTGCTCACAGCCACTTGTTCCTGTCCTGCTTCGTCTGAAGAGTTATGCAAGTACTGTATGTAGCAGACTGGACTGGAAAACTGCTGTAGATTATTCAAAGTGACAGTAAAGGCTACTTTTAATACAGTATTCCTTAACCCCTGATTGAGCTCACAGTCTTGCCCCAGAAAATAGTTGTGTAAGCATAACTCACTGGGTAAATGGAAAATGAATTTTCGGAAGATATGGACAATGCTAAGCTAGTAGGTCTAAATAAAGTAATCCTTTTCCACTCTTCCCAGCTACTGGCTGCATAGTCCCTGTTTCTTCTCTTGGTCAGCTCCAGTGCTCATCAGACTCCTCAGTGAGCCAATTCAGTTTGTTAATCCGGCAGAAAATAAGCCAGCCGATGGAGGGAGGAAATTAATTTGTATTTTTGACGGCACCAGGCTGTTAGACAGGCTCAGCCATTCCTGTGAAGCTTCACCTGGAAGCATGGATTACTTAATCTGACATTGCTGCCAAAATCAATTCTTGTCCAACAGGGGCTTTACGCAATCTTCATTTCTTAGTGCTTCCATAATGTCGGGAGAGGGTGACTATCATCTATGAGGCAAAAATCCAAAACAGTATATAAAATCAGGTTATCTGGTTATACCACTGTGGAGATGGTAATGGTAGGAGAATGAGAATGGGCTGCAGCCCTATCTTTCAGTGCAGTTCTCATGAAGGAAGAAAGTGGGGTAGGTTTTCTTTGTGGGTGGATTTTTTGTTGGTCTATTTTTCTCCTGCTTGCTCTCTTTTGGGTTTGTTTCCCCATCAGTCTTCAGGCTTGGATTCCACCCTCCCTCTCAACACACACGAGCACAATTTCTTGCATATCCTTCTGGTCAATGTCATATACATAGTGCACGCTGTACATTTTAGATAAAAGCCTCATCTGAAGATTGAACCATCAAAGATCACATCTTTCGAGAGAAGAAGGGGAGAGTTGCTGCCCCTTGCACTCTCCCCATCCTAAATGCCTTTTCTCCAGGGTTGTTTTTCTTACTTTGACTGTGCTTAAGAATATTAGCATTTAAATGACGGCTGCTAGGTGGTGATATCAACACCTTGTTGACAGGAACAGGGAAGAGGAGAGGAGACAGTTGTACTGGTTTTTGTTGGCAATCACTTTTGTAAAATGTGATAAAAAGAGTAATTCCAGCAGTGGATTTATATTACCAAATGCTCTTCAGAGTACCAAGCTGGACAGAACTAATTTTTTTTTAAACTCCAGACAGAAGTGTAGTATTTGAGGAACGAGCAAAAATAAGAAGAGCCTAAAATCTCCACTTCTGCAACTTTCTAGAATGTTTTTGTCTCTTGGACTGTGGTGGCTGTGGGATGTGGTGGTTGTGAGGAGTGGGAGTGCTGCTGCATAACTTAATAGTAATTTTGCAGATTTCATCCAAATAATTTATTTCAACCTCCTGGCCAGAGTGTTTCCCAGACTTCATTTATATGTGATAAGTCACACATGATACAGACAGAAGCCAGAAAGATATACTCCTGTGTATTTGTCTTGTCATATTTCTAAACACTGCCTGTAATCCAGAATGTGGGCTATCCTTGTGTTTGCCTGAAAAGCAGTAGCCAAATACTGATTTAATGTGGTTAGCAGGTCGTTCGAGAATCATAGAATCATTTAGGTTGGAAAAGACCCTGAAGGTCATAGAGTCCAACTGTTAACCTAGCACTGCCAAGTCCACCACTAAACCATCTCCCTAAGCACCACACCTACAGGTCTTTTAAATACCTCTGGGGATGGTGACTCAGCCACTTCCCTGGGCAGCCTGTTCCAATGCTTGACAACCCTTTCGGTGAAGAAATTTTTCCTAATATCCAATCTGAACCTCTCCTGGCGCAACTTGAGGCCATTTCTTCTCATCCTGTTGCTTGGGAAAAGAGTCTGACGCCCACCTCGCTACAACCTCCTTTCAGGTAGTTGTAGAGAGTGATAAGGTCTCCCCTGAGCCTCCTTTTCTCCAGGCTAAACAACCCCGGTTCCCTCAGCTGCTCCTCATCAGACTTGTTCTCTAGACCCTTCACCAGCTTTGTTGCTCTTCTTTGGGCATGCTCCAGCATCATAATGTCTTTCTTGTAGGGAGGGGCCTATCCATTATCCTGTCAGTTTTTCTGTAGAGTAGGAAGTTTTTGTGAACATCTTCCACCTTTGCTAATAATGGCCCTCTCCACGGCCATACTGCATGAAAAGCTTTTATCCTCACTGGTATTTTTATCCTACTCTGCACATCTTTAAACAGTGCAGGCTCAGAAACATCGGTTGCGGTGGTGCGGTGTCGCTGCTTTAGCTCTTGACGTTGCGAAATCCAGTGGGTCTGCACTGGCTTCCCCAATGGGACAACATTTTAGTAGTTCTCCCCAGTGCAGACAAGCCCTTGCTGTGCACTGCATGTTACCCCAGCTGGGGTTTAGATTTGAGATGTCTGGTCCTTGTACAGCAATTTTTGCACATGAATCGGCAGGAGTTGATCCGGTCAGGTCCTTGCTAAGGTGGTCTCTGCTGGAAGCTACTCGTGACATAACCTGCAGTATTTGAGCAAGTATTAAGTCTGCATGGCTTTGGGAAGTCCAAAGGGAACTGCTGTGCCTTGGGATTCAGCTGGAAATATATCACAAAGTTCCTTTGAGGCCAAACAGGAAACATATTATGGTAGCGAAATGTCTAAATAGGTAACTTATCGTTAACGTTTATTTTGCATTATGTTGGCATTTGTTTTGAGATTTCTCCCTGTATAAAAATTGCTGTCTGTTTTTGTCTTTCACCACTCTAGTATCTGAACCTTTCACAAACGCTAGTTAATTTACCCTCATAACATTTGTGTTTTGGCCATGGTTTTATTCCCATCTGTGCAAGTGCAATTGAGGAATGGTTTCTAAAAAAAAAGATAAATATAAGTATCGAACTAATTACAGTGTCTAGATTAGTAAGACTTTCAGCATTTTTGACCATACCGGTGGTAACTCACCCAGGAAGTGTTTTACAGAACTGTCTGGTTGCTACCACAGAGTCAGCCCTCTGAAGGAAACAACAGTTGTGTATATATAGAAAGAGGAAAGCTGGTGGAGGTGGCAGACTGTACTTGTTCCTTTCCAGGCTGACTTGCTGGAAGAGTTAGCTTGGCTATTCTTTCAGTGGTAACTTTAGTGTGGTCTGCAGGTGAATATGAGAGGAACTCCTGCTCATGCTGGGTCCTTCTGTATTAGGTTTTTGGTTTGATGATGGGATGAAAATAGCATGTACTCCTTTAGATAACAGCCGCCACCTGTTCAGTGGTAAAAGTCTATAATCATCCTATACCATGTTGCTGCAACATTTGATGTCCTAGATTGATTGCTGCTCTTATCACACTTTCCAAAGCAATAGAGATTAATAGAAATGGTTTGGTCTAATACAATGGTTATCTTTCCTCTCAAGTCAAAATTTGCTGTCTTTGTATTGCTTCACCAGAAAAGTCCTATATGATTCAATTATTTCTCCATATTATTCTAAATTTATATTTTCATTTACATTGCACATCTTCTGACCTCAAGTTAACTGATTGCCAGTTAACTCAAGATGGATAAGAGTTCTGTAAATACTAAGAGAGTTGTTCTCTAAATGTTTTATTCTAGGATTCAGATGTTTGTTCTTTAATCCCTGGGCTCAGTCATGGAGAAAATGCACCTGATCATAGCCTGTTGTGAAAAATATCCGGCAAAACTGAGTCTGCCCTTTGAAGTGCTACCAGTTTGCAAACACTGCACTTGTTTCTCTTTGATGTCAGACAGACACAGCACCAATTTCAAGTTTACTTGCTGCTTAGCCAAAGCCAGCACCTAAATGAAAAGCAGCTGTTTTAAAAACTGGGCTCAGAAGGATGCTACGAAGTTTTGCTGGCATGTGCTGCATAAGGTTGCTTGGACGCACATTTGGGAGATGACAAAAACCAGTGGTGGTGGTGGTTGTTCTTGTTCGGGTTTAGCAGAGTCTGCCGCAGCCAGGAAGCACTCCCTTTGCAGAAGCACAGGAATGACATGCTGCTGAAGTTGGGGTCTCCTACTGTGGGAAATGCTTTGAACACTTCTGCTCCTAAAAGCATGTTGAGGGTAACTTTCTCCCCTTTTTAAGGCTGTCTGATCATCAGGATGCTTTTTGTTTGCTCATTACTACTGGCTACACGGATAGTTGTTGTAGCATAAAAGAACCAAAGCCATGAAATCCAAAAATAAAATCTTGTTGCTTTTCTAATTTGAGCTAGGCTGTAGCCCAGTCTGTGCATGGATACATGGTAAACTGTGCCATCATTATCTTTGGGCATGAGTATTGCAGCTCACAGCTAGCAATGAAGGATTTCAAACCATTGTTCCTGTGATATACTCTCTCTGTTTTCTCCCCTGATGGTTACACAAGTCAGCCCAAAAGCTGCCCTCCCTGAGACTGGTCCTTCTTGAAAAGAGTCTGTAGATAGACTCATGCCATCTCTGTAGAAAATACAACATTACTTATGCATAAACAGAATGGAAAATGCAAAGTGTGAGGAGTTGCTGCTGTACCAAAAGGAAAAAAAAAAAAATCTAGCCAAGTTCTGGGAGAGAGTTTTATCAGTGATTGGAGAGCTTGGAGTCCTAGAGCTGTTGTGGGCTGAATGGCGTGGCAGAAAGTGCCAAGGGGAAGACCTGGGGAGAAGGGGACAGGGAGGAAGGAGGGACCTCCTTGTTCTTCTTTTGAACAGTAGTCTGCCCAGTGTTGGAGCTGCAGCCAACCCTCTGAAATAAAACTGTGAAATAGATTTAGGAGACACAAGAAGGGGTTAAGTAGGAGATGGATATTTTCTTCTTTTCTTTTTTTTTTTTAAGTGATGTTTTAAAAAGAAGTTAGTTATCTTGGATGCCATTTTTACCATTGATAGTCTCTTTCTTCAGCTTGCTTAGTACCATAATCAGCAGTGCTGAAGCTGGTTATTAGCAGGAGGATGACTTGCAAATTGTGATTAGTGGGCTACAGATTTCAAATGCACTTATTATTCCCCTCCCTTAATATTTGGCTTCTGGTTTCCTGAATATAGTAATATGATGCCATAGCTTCTGGCTCACTGATGAGACACAACAGTGTATATCTTGGGGCGAAAAATAGGAAACGCCTAAACAAACCTCTTGGGGTATGTTAAACCTCTTGCTGCAATTAGGAACCAAGCATTGTGGAAGCTACTAGGAAAGCAGAGCATCACACTGAAGGTTGGGTGTATAGCTTGGCCTCTTAGAATCTGAATCAATAGTGACATTCTTAAGCAGGTCATTGTCTTTCTCAAGTGGGTTGATTCAGTACCTTGGGTCTAGGCATGTCCATTGGTGTGTGAATTTTAAGAGCAAAAGAGCTATGGGTGAGCTTACATGCTTTGTTGGAATAAGACTGCTGCACTGTATTTATGTGTCATGGAGCTGGTGTAAGATGGTTTTGAGTTGTTGAGTAAATGCAACTCTGTAGTTAAAAACCCGGGTTAAATTCTTTGCCTCCCTTTTAAATCAACAGAAAACTTACCACTGACTTCAGAAGGTCAGGATTTTGGTCTGTGTTGGTGCTAGCTGTACAACAACTTTCAACCATGCTGACAACTCTGACTAGAATGGAGACTAGAAGTAAATAAAAGAGTTTTTCAGGCAACGGACTACATGTCATAGCAACGAGACAGAAAATGCTTAATATGTAAACCCTTATTGTTTTGTACCGAAGACTTCTTTTACACAAATACTTAACTAATTTAGGATGCCTAGACATGCTTTAATGGTTAAGAGAAACAGGTTTTAGAGAAATCTGATATATTTCCCCTATCAACTGTCTTTTCTCTTCTGTTTTTTTCCTAACAGAAGTTAACACAAGTATTCTGAACAAATATTTGAAATTAATTTTGAATGTTCTTTACCAATACTGAACTGTTTCTATTCACAGCGAATTGTTAGTAATTTACTGCCTTTCATTGTGTGTCTGTCTTTGAATTTTATGAATCAAGTATGGGTGTGTGGGGGGGGTTGTGTATACATAGGTAAATAGAGCACAGATGTTTTAAAGTGTGGCTCCTCACGTGCAAGTTTTAATTTTGCAGACGATATCAGAAATTGCAGAAGATAATGAAGCCCTGGTAAGAACCTGATTAGATCATCACCTTGCACACTTCCTCTTCTTTTGCATGACTGAGTTCAGGCCCTTGTGCTAATCTTTATATGTAAATACAACTGTGCATATTCATTCAGCCAGTCTTCAACATTCTCTGTTTTCTGCTCTTTGATGCCTGTTAAAATTTTCTGATGAAGCCTTTTTTGCTTTGCTTGTGGAATGGGTGCTTCATTTCTGTAACTTCTGCGGGGGCTTCTACTATTTCCTAAGTAAGGCTTTTGTTTTGTTTTTTAATTTGAGCAAACAAATCATTTCCCTGCGTTCCCCAATTCCCCTCTTAAATTTGTCTGGCTTACATGACTGATGATAGGCAATTTTAACTGTTGATGTTAGTGAGATGAAAGTAAGAGTCACTGACAGTTTGAATTCCTATTATTTGCTGGTGCCAGGTAATGCTAGTTGTTGCAGATAACCACATAAAGGAAAACTGTAATATAGGAAAGGGCCTCATATCAGAAAGTTCAGAAGCATGCTTATTGCCCTGATGATTTTGAATAGGACTCTTCTGTGTGCTTTAAGTTGAGCACAGGCTTCATAGGCTTTGATAAATTGGGGCCCCAAGAGATATTCCAATACCTTGATTGGCTTGCAAATTTGACATGTCAAGTATAGCTAAAACCCAAGGAAGCAAAAGAATAATTAATCAATTAACCATGCATCTGTCACTCTGAGAGCTTGATGTGGTTTATCACACAGGAAATGCAGCTCCTCATCTGAATCCATGCTAAATCATACTTTCACAAATCTGCTGTAAACCAAGTTCTGAAACATACATTATTAAACCATTGCCTAATAAATAAATTAGTAAGAATAAATTTGGCAGGAAACTTAAATCCTTCCTCTACATTCGCTTTCTCAACCTAATACGAAGTAACTTGTTTCATAATAGGGAAGTTTAGATTCTGAGGCAAATGATTAAAATGGCATGAGGCTTTCAGAATTCTTGGCAGCATCACCCCTGCTGAGACAAGGTACCTCCTATGCATTTAGATGATGGGTTTGTCCTCAATGCTCTGAAAATAGTTCTCTGTGGAAGAATAGTTATACTCCTTCAGCATCTCTCTGCTTCCAAATTCTGTTGTCCTGTAGGCTTCTCTACATTCAGTTATGTGATTGTCCTCAAGACAGTACTAAAATACTGACTTATAGTTGCATCACACCCTGGTTTTAGGACCTGATCATACTGATGATGTGAATTAATTTTTTTTTCCCCACAGTTTAGCTTTGTTTACTCATGGGAACAAGACATTACCCACTTTAAGAGGATTCTTTTTGATCAGTGTAGATATAGCACATCAGTGGATGCAGTAGTAAAGAAAGCGTATGTGACTAAAGTTTATTCTAACTTTGGAAGTTAAATCCTGCCAGTAGAAGCTTCAATTTACACTGGGGCACACAGTTTAATATTTTTATTTCCATCAGCAGTACGTACAATGATACAATTAAAATAACACAAATTCTTGAGTTTGGGACTTGTACTAAAAAAGATACCAGAGCCATTGGTCAGGACGTGAAAGCAATAGTTCTGGAAGCTGGCCTGTTCGTACATTTTGAAGGTAAAGTGTATACAGTAATGCTCTATGAGTGTAGATATTGAGCATCCTGACTTTTTCACTCATGTATTAATGGGAAAAGGTCCAATGAAACAAGAACTATAAAAAAAAAAAACCAACCAACCTCAGAGCTTGATATAATGAACTAAACTAAAATTTAAAACTTTGCAGCTTCCACCTGCTGTCTTCTTGACTAAAGGAATTTAAAGAAAACAAACGCTAATTAAAAAAAAAAAAGTTACTTTTGATTTACAGGATGACATATTTCATAAAGTGCCAGTATTTAATTTTATCTCTGGTAGCTTGCATATGCTAGCCTGATTTACTTAAAACCTGATTTTCACGTAGAGGCCTTGTTTAATAGCTTTCTCCACTGAAGGAAGTTCTTCTAAAATGTGAGTTTCTTTTTCTCTGCCTTTTCAGTTTTAGGGGTTGGCTAATACTTGAATTTAAAAAAAAAAAAAAATTCCCATGAAACAGCTCTATCAATTGACCTTTGTATCGCAGTACTGAATTGTAGTCAAACCACGCTGATTGGAGAGTGATGTTTTTCCTTTGTAGTTAGTTATTCCTGGTCTTTAAGAAAAGTTGGTCCATTTAAGGAAATTACCATGAAATGAGCAAACCCAGGAATTTAAAAGATGAGGAATAAGAAAAAAGGTAATTCTAATCACATCTTCATGAAGAACCAGTGTGTAATAGTTCCTCTGGGCTAGTTTCCCATGCAGACAAATGCTTAATGTATCTCAAAGTGGATTTAGTCTTACTCCGTAATAAAAGTATCTACACCTGGATTTATTCAAGAATAGTTACAGTTCTGTTTAAAATTCGCAGCTTGTTTTGTTTAATCAGAGTTAATTTTCAAGCTTAGAGAAGCCCTGATACCAGGGGTACAAAGCTATTTCAGGTTTTTGGAATGCAAGTGGTTTAAAATCAGTAAGGCTGATCCCTTGTATAATGAATGCTGTGAAACTGTACCACAAAGAAATATTTCAGTGGTGCTTGGCACGATGCAAAAAACCCCAGCACTGTGTCAATTGCAGTGCAGCAGTTAAGCGCATTTTCTGTAATCATCTAGAAAAATAGGGGCAGCTACCCTGCAGATTGTTCAGTCATTTTCAGCTGTACTGAGTAAGTACCAAGTAGGTGTGAATTGCTCCTAGTTTGATTTGATGGTGGCTTAGCTTCACCCTTGGAAAGGTTACTTGAAGAAGCAAGGCAGTGTAGAAGCAATGAAGAGGAGCCGTAGCAATAAAAAAAGGTACTTGCTCACTCTGTGCTTGCAAAGCATCCTGATGCATCATCACTCTTCGTTTTAGACTTAGTCAGGTTCTTGCCCCCATGGCTTTTCCAGAGCTCATGTCCTCCGATGATTAGATATATTCTGCTCCCCTGTTTAAATTTATTCATGGCCGTTTATCCTTGACAACTCTAGCTTAAAAAGCTGTTCTTATTCTTTTTGATGTTGACCTCAGTGATGTCAGGCCTTTCAGCTGCCCAGTATTAGGCTGTGAGTACAGTTGCTGAAGGATAAGGGACTTAAAGTTAACCACTTCCTTAACTCCTGCATTTGGTAGTAGGCTGCTACTCTCTTGTTGCCTCCTGCCCAGTTAAAGTTGTTTCTTTGCTGCCTTCCCTCTGCACAATTAGAGATCAGCTTTGATTCTGTTTTGTCCATGAAAAATGGTTTGTGTAAAGATGTACTGTCTTTGGCTTCTAGTCCTAATGGACTGGTGGTGTATCCTGGTTGTGATAGACAAGCAACAGTTAATTTCCAGGTTCTCCTATGCAACTTTTATCATACAAAACATGAGATGGTCCATCTAGCTTTATAAAAACTCATATTGCTTTTTTTTTTGTTGTTACCTGGTGACAGCCTGAGCCTGACTAATTACCTCGATTTAAAGAATCATTTGAACACCTGAATATTTTCCCCTCCTCAATAACAATACAATGTTCATTTTGATATGTCTGTTAAACACGGATTGAGGTTTGTTTGGCTTTTTTTTTTTCCCCAAAAACATCTAGGGGATTTGGGTGCTCAAGTCCCATTAATTTATTTTGATAAGAAATCCAAATTGCTTTAGACATCTTTCAAAATATTAGACATAATTTTATACATACATCTGAGGATTACTTAGCACACATGATGAAAAGATGGTTTAGCAGTAGAAATGATACTAGGAAGGCAGGTGAGAGACAGGTGTGGTGGTCAGGGTCACATGCACATTCCTGTAATTTTTATTTTTAGGAAAGCATGCATTTTGATATTAGCTTTTGAGGTTTTTTTCTTCACAGTTTCTTAAGGTAAGAATGCAGAAAATTCTTAGGAACGTAAATTAACAGGCTTTTACCTGATATTTCTCTAAAACCTAAAGATGTGAAAGGCAACTGTTGACTTACTCTTCAGTCAGGTTTGTCTGAGGGGTTGAGGTGCACAGGCTGTGGATCAGAGCATGGCCATCCATCCACACTAGAACAGCTCATGCTGGGACAGCCGATGGTGTTACAGACCACAACTTTCTGCTGCTTCTGAGGCTTTTGCTGAGAGCTGCTGTGGGTGAGGATGTGCTTCATGACCAGCTCGCCCATCCTTGCAATTGTTGTTAGAAGAGGGGAGTCAGACATCAGAGAATGGGGAAACTTCATCAGCTGTCCCAGCGTAAGGTGTCCCCACCTAAGAGCCAGAGCCCTGAACAGCATTCAGGAGGGATTGTACAAATAGCTTGCTTGATAGTGTAGGTCATTAAAATGTCAGCGTTAGTGAGGTATGAAATTGCAATTACACCGTGCATCTTTCTGATCATTTTTCCACTCTTGCTGCTATGACACACATGAAAAAGTATCTTCATCAGGAATTACTGTCAAACTATTAAGTCATTTTGCCAGGGCAGCGACGGTTTGATATTTACAGAACTGTCATGTCTTGTGCTGTGGATTAGTCTAAAAAGATTTTATGAAGAAAGAGGCCCCATCATTTTTTGGACTTTTTGTATGACAAAAAGACATTCACTGAGAATTTTGAGTTAAACAGCTCTTACCATGTATTTTCTAAGATACTACTTTTATGAACAAGCTTTGATCCCCTTGATATTTCTAGCATCTATTCTGTCTGCTGCTCTTAATAGTATGAGTGCATCTGTGCATGTGTGTATTGAAATGAATTGCTTGAAAGTCTATTTCTACCTATCTGCTTGTGTTCAAACACATAACAATGAATCAACACCACTGCCTTCCCCCTCCAGATACTTTAATCCTTATCTTGCTCTAGTTACCCTGGAGATTGCTTTCATCTCTAGCTGTGCTATTCCTAATGCTTATCCTTTAAGCCTGGCTTTTGACCTTTGCAGTGCCGCTTAGTGTATACATGTGTGTGCAGGTGCATATGTATAGCTATATATTTAAAAAATACATGCTGTGTATGTGTGGTGCTGCATAATATATAGAGTTGGAGTATTTTCTTGCTGCTTGATTAGTCCCAGTGTTGCACCTCTTCACTCTCATTAATTATTTGAAGCGGTGTCACTGGAGTGACACCTGGTGGGGTATCTGATCATTTTAAGTTGAAAAGTACTTTCACCTTCTAGATCCCGAACGGTAAACCAGGTTTATATGTTAATACCAGTATTTTCAGCTCCATTAACCCAGTTTCCCTTCCAAAGCTGTGGAGGAGGCTGGATTAAGTGGCAGGATTAATCAGTAGTTTTGGTGAGAAGAATAAATGAGACTGTTGGATGTAAAGGGATTAAACTAACCTGAATTCCTGCCACTGCTGTTCTGAAGGTGAATATCCATATGCAGGTTTAATACAGTTTAAGTAATCCCTCTGAACTATATCCAATGTTAATAGGGATTAGCTTTCATGTACAATTAGTTTATAGAGGAGTATTTATGTATTAAATAAATGTTAATTGTCTAAATTTTTAAACTACATGAGAAAATCTAGGGGAGATAAATTATCTGCTTAGTTTAATGCTGGGAGAGGTATTTTTATCTACTTTTCAACCTATATAGCCTATCTTTTTGTAATTTTTTTTCTTTTTATTTGGATCTAATTTAGTTTAGCTTCTTAAAATACCAGAATTCCATATATTTGTAGAAGTATTCTGTCATGAAGATGCATGAGAATTTGGTACAAGTTTTTAGAAGGAAGCCTTTCCTAGGGATGCTGTTTTATTTGTGTAGTCATAAATAACCATTTTATGCAAAAGGAATGGATTGGGGAAAATGACAGGACCGGAGCTGATTAAATTTCCTGCAAAGACTTATTGTCATCTTGTTATGAAATCCTTGGTTATTTGGAATGCTAATGATGACATTTAAAATCTATTTTAATTCTTAAAAGGTTTGCAATATTAAAAAACAAGCAAACAAAACCAACCCCCCCTACCCCCCAAAACAAAAACAAAACCTTCCAGATCATGTATTTGCTGAACAAAATATTCCTTGCAGAATTACAGTGGATTTTTTAAAGACACTGTATTTTTCTTGTTCGCTCTTTGATGTAGTTTTCTCATTTTGTCATGAATAATCAAAGCCACTGTGGATACCCTTACTTACTGTAGAAGAGAAAGGAGTGTGTGGGGGTTTTTTTGTTTTTGTTTTTACTCACAGAATGTCAAGAATGATAAATTTATTTTTAGTGGAGGGCATCTGTGAAGTTTTGATGAACAAGAGCTCCTATCTCTAATGAAGGGGCCACTAAAGGCTGCATCTCACCATCAGAAATCCCTAAATGGCAGATTATATCAAATCCAGTAAACTGGCTATTGGAGTTGCTACATTGAAACTGATTTTGTGCTTTATTCCTCTGTACTGCAGTACATGTCTTCCATCTGAATGGATGTTCACTTACTTGTGTTGGGTTGGTGCAGGATAGTAGGGGAGCAAATCACACAATAAAGATTACCAATTACATCGCTTAACTGTGGCTATAGTGTTAGACTCAGGTTTTCATCATACTGAGAATTGTAGTTCCAATCTGACAGGGTTTTGGTTTTTTTTTTTAATTTTATCTTTTTATTAGGTAAACTGTTGCATTAAAATCAGTGGGACTATTCATGCTGTTTAGATTGATTGTATGCTTATGCTTGTTAATAGCTTAGTGGCAGAGTACCTTGCAGGCAGTTTGGCATGCCCTTAAAGGTAATATGCTGCTTCGTTTCAGGCTCTGTGCACTGCTGCTTGTATTGAGTAGTTATCTCATTGAACGGCTTCACTGAAATCATTATGGCTGCTGGCTGTTCCGTGCCCTGACTATATATAGAAATGAAGCTAATCTTGAAAAGCTGGGGTTTAACATGGAAAATTCCTGTGCAGCTGGTCAGGTTAGTTCATATTTTTTATGTTGAGTTTAAACCCATTTTGAACTTAGTTGAGTTCATACAAAGATGCATTGAATCTCAAATTTACAGGTGTAAATTTACAGGTGTAAAATGCAGTGTAGTGGCCTGCAAACCCTAAACAATTTGAGCTGCTTGCTTAGATAACCTTTGGAAATTTGCAGTTTGCTTGACGTGGTTGCCCATAGATTAAAAAACAGGAGATGCATCTTCAGGTTCAAAGAAAGAAATTGAGGCATTAACTATTGGAAAATTGCTGCTCAATAGAAAATATCTTCTGGTGCATTTTTAAAATATATTTGCTTCCTTGTAAGAGAAGGAACAAACAATCCACTAACTTTCTGCCGATCTGCTTGATACAGAGGTACCAAAACATGGCACTTCTGTATGACATTCAATTAGGAGCATTTCTGTAAGTTGCTAAGAAAAAGCTCATTTCTTTTCTTCTGTTAGATCTAAAACTCTGAACTTATAAGAGAAGTTTAATTTGGACTATCTGATTTCCTTGAGCATGGCATCTAGTGTTCTCTTGGGGATTAGTTCTTCTCTTACAAAACTGCTTTCTTCCAGGTGACTATTCTTGATGTCCATGCTAAATTGTTTTGGAGACTATCTGTTGCACGGCCTCTCTTGCTCTTCTGCTACCTCTTAGTCCATAATTGGCTTCATTTTCCTGCCTTTCTAAAAGCTTCCTGCTGCTTTATTCCCTCGGTCATTGCCCTGCTGCATTACTGGTAAATGTTGTCATGACTCCTGTCTCTTGCAGCTTTGGAGATATGTTGTCCTTTACACTGACTGCGTTTGTTGAGCTGATGGATCATGGGATTGTATCGTGGGATACATTCTCTGTGGCATTCATTAAAAAGGTAAATTTGTAATCAATGCTGTCTGTTCTATATCAGTTTAAATTTTTGAGGTGAGTTGCGGTTCTCTCTCTCCCCCCGGTACATTATTTATGTCATTGGTCAAAAAGGTACATGAAAATGGGATTAAAGTGCTATTTCAAACTATAAATCTTTGAAGTTGCAGGATCTGGCCCAAATTCTACAGAAATCAATGGGAGTGAAATGGGATCAACTCTGTATTAGGCTTATGACACAAGAAATTGCTTGCTCAATTACAGTGTGACTTCCCTGTGCAGGTACAATGCAGTTAAAGCAAAAATTAGTATTTTGATTGAACGTAAATTAAAATGAGTAATACCATATTTCTTGAAACAAAAATAGCACTGAAGGGTTTCCTCTGGGGGTATGAGAAGAAGAGAAATCAGTTAATTTACCAGTTGAAATTAAGCTGATACCTACTGAGTTTATCAAGTTGAACTCTGCCCCCCACCCCGAATCTTGCAGCTGAGGTCTGTGGTTTTGAAACAGATCTTCCCGCGATTTGCAACATTTTTTTCTTTTCTTACATGTAGGAGATGCACAAAAGCAGCAGAAACACGGGAATACTCTTTAAGTACAGAGATTTAACAGACTTCAGAAAAAAAGTTTTTGTTACTGATCTAACCCTTTTCCTTTTCTGTGGGGGAAAAAAAAAACCCCACACCTCTTTACAAAGAATTTTCAAACCAGATTGAACTCAGAACTTATCTTAAGTTGAAGTGCATTTGTGTAGGTTCAAAAGATATCAGAGTTACTTCACTAAAATGGTATCAGAAGCAGCAATGGAACAAATATAACCCATGGCAAAGATCTCTTCATTTTAACAGTGTGTGTCTGAGCAAAGACTTTTAATTTAAATTTAAATTTGCTTAGGAAATTGTTACCACCAAAGGAAAGTACAAATTTACTTTTGTTGCCAAAAGTGAAAGAAGAATCAATTATGAAAAGAGTATTAGATATTGAAGCTCAGTTTTGGTCATTAAAAATGTAAAAATGATGGATGGTATTTGTAAGAAAAAATAGTATAATTGATCTGGTTTTTGGAGTCTTTTTTTTTTTTTTTTGGCCAATCTTGCGGTCTAGATAGATTATGATGATGGTTATTGTTAACTTTTCATGGCAAAGAAAATAGTACAACTGTTCTTTAAACTGACTTCATGAGATACAAGCTCAAGCCCATAATGCCTTATTTGCTAGGGGACCCTACTAAGAAATGTGTGAAGAAACTTGCTAAAATGAGTTTAAATCAATCTACTTTGTTAGTGACTCAGAATGATTGTCTTTGTCTAACTCCGTCAAGATCTTTTGCCCTGTGGCTTGTATAGTAACTACAGAAGAAAGTGTTGGGTGCACCCCTGTTAATGACTCATCTCTTCTGTATGACACTTCCATAGGTTTCCCTGGACAGTGACCCAATTTAAAAAACAAAACAAAAGACACAAACAAAAGCATTCTCATGAAGTACCTATGAAAACCAAAACTGGCGAAGGAAAACCAAAAGTGAAACTGGTGGACAAGAAAGGGACCAAGGAGAAGAATAGGACAGTTAGAAGAGAAACAGAAGGATAAAGAATGACAAAAATAGAGGAAAGAGGCACAGGCGTGTCCTGACCTGCCACGCAGTTGGGAGCCAGAACAGCAGAGCCCTCAGTGGGGCTCTGTGGGCAAGGGGCAAACCTTTGGACCATTGGAGCATGTCTCTCTGGCGCCAGTCTGCAGCTTTATTGTCAGTTGCTTCTCTGATCTTGGCTTTTGACAGGCCACTTGATGTTGCTGATGGGCTGGCTCAAGTGGTTGACACGATGGATAAGGGAGCTGATAAGTTTCTGCTAGCTGAGGGGGAACTTCGCAATCCTACTTCAAGTGCTTCTGCCCTTTGAAGCTGTCTTTCATGTTAAATGGAAGCCAAACCGGAACGGGGAGGAATTAATCTGAACTTTTTTCTTGAACAGTTTTCTAATTTGAAATGTAGGAGCTGGAGGAGACCTTAAGGGGAACCTCTAACTGCTTCTAATGACTAACTGCTTGCTATTGGATGCAGTCTCCCTCCCATCCTTTGGGTACATAAAGACTGCTGTTCCAGCTGCTGCAAATAAGAATTGACGCTTTCAAGGAGAGCTTTGTTCCTTATCTTAAGGGAAAATAGCATCATTTGAAAAAACTTCCTTATGATATGCAGGATTCTCTCA
This sequence comes from Pygoscelis adeliae, assembly GCF_000699105.1. NCBI lineage: Eukaryota > Metazoa > Chordata > Aves > Sphenisciformes > Spheniscidae > Pygoscelis > Pygoscelis adeliae. Next base: position 2,199,669 of record NW_008825564.1, on the reverse strand, counting down.
AGACCTTTTTCTTGCTTATGACAATGAAGTTTATTTCCAGCTTCCAAAGTTGCCTAAAGGATTTGGATGCCCAGGTCTTAAAAAATGTCATGGTAATTGGATATCAAAATACATCTTCCTTTCCTTCCTTTCCTACAAGGGGAGAAATAAAGTTTGTAGTATTGGTTGAGATAGTTAGAAATATCTCTTAGAATTATTTATATAATTGCTGTTTCATAACTGTGTGATGCAGAGTCTTAACCTTGATGAATTGTTTACTCTGCCTTCTAAAATGTACTGTGTAGGAAAAGGGGGTGGCAGCAGGGAAAGTATCTCTGTGTCTCACAACTGTCAGTTGGTTTTTCTGTAGTCAAGTGCAACTCTAGTTCCTTACTTGAAAATGAGATGCACGCTTTAAAATTTTACTAGGCATTAGGACTTAACAGAGAAAAAACTTTGTCGGATTTTTCTGTACACTTCTGACATCAAAATGGTCCAGGCAAATAACTAATGAACATACCACTGCTCAGAAAATCAGATCTGTTTCCTTCACTGCTCTTTTCCTGTGCAGTTTTTGTTGGTGGCACAGTTTATTTTGTTTGGGTGTTTTTTAGTGGGTTTTTTTGGTTTTTATTTTTGGTTTTTAACTTTTGAATTCTCTCTTGTGCTTTAAGCGATGCTGAAACAGGAAGAGAACTCAGATGGTGTAGTTTAGATTGCTCTAGGTTTCTCATCTACCCTCACTTTACATGTTTAGCTCCTGTTTCAGCAGAGCACTGGGGCTGAATGTGTAAAAGCATTCTGATTCCTAATTTCCCTTGAAATTGATAGGAAGTTAAGCACCCAGCCACTTCTTTTGTATGTGGCTACGTATGTCCCGATGGGACCATGCAGATATTAAGGTTACAGGTATTTTGCTGAACAAATAGTTTTATCCTTAATGAGACACACCCATGTGACAGGTTTTCATGTGAAAGTGCAAAGCAATGAACTTGCTTATTTCTGGAGGAGAGGTTGTATTTCTGTGAGCTTACATTATTTTTATCATCAGAATTTTTGATAAATGAATGCAGGATTATTTTTTGGATGTTGAAAACCCTCCCTGCCTGTGGTGCTCAAGAAGGAACAGCAAATAACAAAAATTTTAACTCCTATTGATTCTTGTCTCTTTTCAAGAAGGGTCTTTTTTTTTCCACATCCAGAACTTCAAGTATGGTAAAAAAGTTTCTTCTTAATCTAATTTTGCTCCCTCTGGAACTGGCATGCCTTATTTATCAGGGTAGACAAGCCTATTATTTCTGGCCAGACTTCGTGCTTCAGCAAAGTGGTCATGAATATAACATAGCTTGACGTGCAACTTACCTAGCAGATGTTTTGCATGTATGTTCAGTGTGGTGTGTCATAGCTTTTTAAACACACAAGCCAGCTTCACACCTTGGGTTTGTGTTTGATTAAAGGACATTATGGTCCAGGGTCAGAAGAATAAATATGTCTAAGGCAGCCTTTCCTAGACTGAGGTTTCAGTTATCTATACTGTTACATTTCTGCAGGCCCCTGATATGAATATGTTATATCCCAGTGAAGCATTTATACTGCCACTTGAAATATCATGGGAGGGAGCTGCTGCACCAAGAATAATTCATACATGTCAGGGCTTCTAAAGAGGATGGTGACAGCGGTCTGACAAGTTGGGACACAGTCT
>NW_008825564.1:2195941-2197952 GCF_000699105.1 Pygoscelis adeliae | reverse complement strand
GATCCATGGATGTCTGATGACTCTGAGGCATCCAGAGTGCATTTGGTTTATTCTGTGAGCGGTGCAGAGTTGCTCTGTGCATACACTGTCCGTATTGTGGGCCTTCTGGACATCTGGCAGCTCTGGCTGCAGTGCATCAGAAAACAACTGGATTACCATTGAGAGAGGTAGGGTAGTACAGTGCTTCTGAGATACAGCTTGTTACTCTAAATAGCACAATGTGCATCATATACTAATGTAAATATTACTTGGGCTCAGGACTTGCAGGCAGCAGATATTGAAAGCCCAGAGTAGAAAAAGGCTAACTGAGTTGCTTCTCTTCTCCTATTCTCTCTGCATGCATGGGTTGGTTCTTTATTTTCTGTAAAGTCAATGTGTATTTCCTCAATTGAGTTTTATTCAGCATAGCATGTTCCTATCGTGGCAATGCAAACCAAGTAGCAGAGCAAAGAGCAGCACTGCAATAGGGTAGAAGAAGAAAAATCTGTCCCTCTTTCCTTGTCGTCTCCAACCAAAGTTGCAGAAAGGGTGTTCTGCTCCTTCAACACTACTCAAAATGTCACAAGTGCAAAACAATGTCATTGTCCACATGTCAGTATTTAACTGTGAATTTTACAGGTAGCTAGGCAGCTTTTCCAAGCATAGGGCATACCTTTCTTCCTCCAAAAGGAAAACTATGCCAAGGTCTAAGCAAGCATCCAGAATCAGAAACAGTATAATCACATTAGTGGCTTGTAGCATGAGTACTGAAGAAGCATGTGGACTTGAAGTTTTCTGGAAGGAACCCATCAAACTTGAGACAGGGCCACTGTAGTCTGTTACTTGGCTGTAAAGAGCAAGTAACTGTAGTCACACGACATTTCTTTTGTCTGTCTGTGCTTCCTTGGGTACCTTTCAGCTTGACTGTGCTGGTATCAGTGCATTCAAGGAAAACCCAGGCAGTTCTCGCTTCCTGCATCAGCCGAAGGCAAGCTTCTTCCTGGGGAGCCGGGTTCAAGGACTGGGCAGCACGCGGAATAACACACATTGCCACATCTTACTGCACAGCTGTGTTGGCTCTGCAGATGAGTGTGCAGCATGTCATTGCCACACTGCAAAAAAGTGGAGGTCAGACATGATTTTGATTAACATGCCATTTGTTTGTGGCAGCTTGCAGTAAAAATGAAGGTTATTAATGCATGAACACTTAGCAAGACTGAACTCTAGACGGAGTTATGGAACCAGTTGTGCTGATAAATGATCATCAACAGGGTTTTAATTTGTAACCTGGAGAGAGCTTGCAGTGTGGTTGGTAACAGCAAGGGGGGAAAAAAAAAGGCATATTTTGCTAGAGTGTGTTTTGCCAGAGAGCTGTTTCTCTTTTGAAACAGTTGCCTTGAGTCTAGATATTTGTTTAGAGAAAACTGGCTATGCAGATTTCTACTGGAGAGAATAAGTATTCTCCTTGTCCTTTCCAAAGTTTTCCTCACAAAAAATATAACTGTTCTAGTTTTTTAATGTTGATTTATCGTGTTCATAATGTAATGTTGAAGCATATATTTTGGTGGTATGAATATTGACATAAATCTACGGTGATTTGTGCCAGCTGAAGAATCTGTGTCACTGTGTCCTTTGAAGGTATCTGCAGTGCCTGGTTGGTTGCTTTCAGGTATTCACTGATACCTGGCATGTGAACAAGAGTACTTTTATTCTAATGCCTGTCTGAGCCACGTCCACAGTTTTCTTTCTTCCCTTTCCCTGTTTTCATGACAAGATGTAAATTCTCTAAATGTTTGAATTTGTAGATAGCAAGCTATGTGAACAAATTTGCCTCGGACATCTCTATCTTGCAACGGTCACTAGCAATCCTGGAATCGATGGTGCTTAATAGCCACGACCTGTACCAGAAGGTTGCACAAGAGATCACAATTGGGCAGCTAATCCCACATCTACAGGGGTGAGTGTCTTCAACTGCCACCAGAAATGGTGGATTTCCGGCCCCGCCCCCCCTCCAAATGAGCACAGCATTTGG
>NW_008825564.1:2194285-2195688 GCF_000699105.1 Pygoscelis adeliae | reverse complement strand
CTGCATCCACTATAAGTGGCTGGATGACTGGTAACCAACTTTCTGGAGTTGCTGGGAGTGAAGAGAAGAGCACCCCGTAGTAAATAAAATGCTTAATTCCATTAGCATACAGATGGGGTTGTTTTGCTTGCCAGCCTTTGGGCAGTGTGTAAGACAAAAATTGGTCAACTTTTGCTGAAGGTATATTTGAAAAGGGAGAGGCTTTTTCTTAAACAGTAATGTGCGGTGGTTAAATGGATGGAAACTGCCTCTTGTAGCACAGGGTAGTGTATTGTGAACCATGGTTATGCTTGCCTCCCAGCTGGGACATTTTCCTCTCACCTGAAAAGCTTTTAATACCAGCAGGTTCATCTCCAGAACCCTTTAGGAAAGATTCCTCTTCCTACCTCTAGCTTTTGAGCATCTGGCAGAAGCTGATTGTCTGGGCTCCTGATATGATCAGTGGAGGGTCAACGGCACTTCAAGGGTGTGATTCATTCCACCTTTCTTGAATGCTGAGTCTCCCTGTGGAACATCTTGTCTCTCTTAACAACAGAGACAACCTCGTCATGACCAACTTTGACTGATTGCCTAACTTTACGTGGTTAACATTAAGTGCAAACAGTACCTCCACTTCTACCTGCAGTAATGCAACTGGAAGATCGGTTTCTACAGCTCATGTGTATTCACGTTCTTCTGTCGTGTTTATAATTTTGTTCCAAACAGGACAGACCAAGAAATCCAGACGTATACCATAGCGGTAATAAATGCACTTTTCCTTAAAGCACCGGATGACAAGAGGCAGGTAAGTTGTTGGGTCTTGTTGTATATCTACATATCTGTAGGAAAAGTGTGTCATACTCATACCTGCAGTTGTCCCAGTCACATGTTTCCTGCAGCTAATTCAAACTGAAACTTGTTTTGTTGTTTCATGCTGTTATGATATCATTCATTTTAATAGAGCTGCTTCTATCTTGCACCATTATTAGTAGGGATTAAGCATTTTTCTGTGCTTTTTTAGTTCCCTGTAACCTCACATGAAACATATTGACTGTGGCTGGCTGTAGTATTTATTGAACTGAACTCTTTGCCAGCACAGCTTGTAAAACCAGGCTTTTTGGTAAACTGTCCGTCCCGCCTGCACACACCCCACCCCACCCCCCCTCCCCAATTTTCTCATAAAAATTGCATTCCTTTTGAAAATGGAAATATCTTGCCATGTAAGCATTTCATGACTTTTATACTATACTATTTTAAGTTAACTTTAGTGCCAGAGATAGAAGTCTCTAAAGAAAATATTTCAAGATTGCTAGTTGCTGTTAAATGAGGGTGGAATGCAATGTGTTATGAAATAGAGAAGTTTATCCATGTTTATCAAGTCATTAGCCTGTGTCAAAACAGATTTAGTAATTTTTTTTATTTAA
>NW_008825564.1:2182650-2194234 GCF_000699105.1 Pygoscelis adeliae | reverse complement strand
GGAACAGTGATGATGATTCTTGTGGTGACATACTGTTAGTGTCCAGAACAAGTTCATTGAGAGCTGCTGATCAGTTCTGACAAAGACTTTCTTTAGATTTATTTAAATTCTAAAATGCTGGAGATTGTTTAAACAAACATCAAAGCCCTAATGGGTAATTTTTCTTTTTTACTTCAAAAATATTTTTAAAATTACAAACGGGAAAGTAAAACCATGGTTTAATTTCAAAAAAAGCCTTTTTTCCCCCATTCCTTTTTTCCTTCTTCCTCCAATACAGTCTTCAGTTATTAAGGGAAGAAGGCGTCTAATGAACAAAAATTGGAATAAAAACTTTCTTTCAATTTTGACCTAAATCTATGATAGGTCCTTGTAAGAAAAAAAAAGAGTCACTTTTTACATTTGTAAATAGTAAATAGTTGCTACTGCTTTGTTTTTGTGAAAAGTATGCTTTAGTCACGTTTGAAGTTGAGAGACAATGTCAGAGGCAGATAAGACCTTAATAGGAACCAGTGGGACCATGTTCCTGAAGATGACAGTACCACAGGGTCTTCCCAGCAAGTGAAACTGTATTTCACTGACAGCGCAACCATCTAGTGAGGCTGGCAGGAGACCATGCAGACTTCACCTCACCTGTAGTACCTGCTGTTGTGACACAAGATCGTTGGTCATGGAGTTTATGATCGTTAGAACATAATGACCTGATTTGGCTTGAAGGCTAGTAACTATGACACTTGCAGAAAATTTCCTTTAGCCTTTAATAACCTATAATAAGTGTTCAGAGTCTGTTAGGTTTCTCTTTATATCTATCTTGTGGTTAATTAGTAGATCATACATTGAAGACGTTAGGTGTCCGTTAGCTTCAAGATAGGGATAACTGATACTGTTTACTGAATTCTGTCTTTCCAAGACAACAAGCTGAGGTGATGCAGTCTCATGTAATTATCTTACTGTGGGTCCTCAAAAGTCAAGGTTCAGTACGGTCGTGGTTTAACCTGGCGGGCAGCTAAACACCACACAGCCATTCGCTCACTTTCCCCCAGTGGGATGGGGGAGACAATTGGGGGAAAAAAAAAGGTAAAACTCATCGGTTGAGATAAAGATAATTTAATAGGACAGAAAAGGAAAGGAAAATAATAATAATGATACAAGAATATACAAAACAAGTGATGCACAGTGCAATTGCTCACCACCCGCTGACCAATGCCCAGCCAGTTCCCGAGCAGTGGCCCTGCGCCCCCAGCCAACATCCCCAGTTTTTGTTCAGCATGGCGTCATATGGTATGGAATATCCCTTTAGCTAGTTTGGGTCAACTGTCTGGGCTGTGTCCCCTCCCAGCTTCTTGTGCACCTCCAGCCTCCTTGCTGGCAGGGCAGTATGAGAAGCTGAAAAGTCCTTGACTTAGTGTAAGTACTGCTCAGTAACAACTAAAACATCAGTGTGTTATCAACGTTATTCTCATCCTAAATCCAAAACACAGCACTATACCAGCTGAAACCAGGACAAGCACTCACCACTAATATGGTTAGGAATGAGAAACTACACCAAACCCTGTATGACTCTAGAAGCTTTGGCACCCTCCCTGCTGCCGTCTTACAGGGACTGGCATGATGTAGGTGACTGCACTGCAATTAAGGAAAGGGTTTAAATTGGTGCTGCTATCTGAATTCCTTCCCCTCCTTTTTTTTTTTTTTTTCTTTTCTATTTCTGTAATGCAAAAAGCCAAGAGGTTCAAGGTTTTTCTTCATTAATGAGGACTTCCTTGTTGCTTTGCTTCCTCTGCCACTGTCAAAGACCAAATCATCTAGAGAAAGCTAGGTTATTTAAAAAAAATATATCTTTATCAGAAAAGAGCTGTGAATTTGAGCATTGAAATGATACTGGGAATGTTTGAAACACTTTTTCTGTCAATTGTCTGCATTTTTACAGTGACATGTTGCTATGGGAAATGAGATGGCAAATTTTGTCAAAAAATTCTTGTTCTCATCTGTTACTACAATACTTATTTTAGAAGAGGCAGCTCATCAGCTGCTAATAACCGTATAGCCTTCTTGGAGACAAAGTTGATTTTGTTGCAGTAATCGGTGTTGTGAATGCTTGTTGCTCCTATCAGTTTCTGGTCCAGTGACAAAAAAAAGTATCCCAATAAAGGCTTTGTAAATTACAGGTATAAAAAAGAAGTGGCAATTTAATGATCTTCTCCACAAAGTAAAATAAAAGAATTCCCATTTTTTTTACCTTGAATGCAGAAAAGACTACCTCATATTCTTTACCTGTCCATCTTTTGGCAGTAGATGTTCTTTGACAAAACCAGCTGGTCTGTTCCCTGTAATGTGAAGTATAACATGTGCCTGGCACTGCCCCTGTAGCGCAGTTGTGCATTTCCCAAAGAGATGGAAGCATCTGTACCATTCATTCCTTTGCTGTTATGTGCAGCTGAAACCTGCTCAGCCAGAAAAGGCTTAAAAACTAAAGCTGAGTTTCTCTTGTCTTTTGGTCCCTTCTTCCTTCTTTATCATTCCTGTGTTCTGTTGCAGCACCCTTTATCTGGTGTAAAGAAAACAGACAACATCCATGACTGCCTTCTGCCTCGAAATGAGAATTACTTTCTTTTTGCAAGCAAGTTCTCACCCTAATGCTTGCTTTATTTACATTGTTTCTGCAGCCACGTTTCGGCAATCCAACTCTTTGTATGTTTTATGCAATAGTCTCAGTTTTCCTCTTTTCTAGTTTCTTGCTTGTTGTATAAAAGTAACCAGTATGTACTCTGTATTCCTCTTCAACTCTCACAAATTTTTTTAAAATTTATTTCTCCTGAACGTGAACAATATTCTTTTGATATGGTGCCAACTGCACAGAATCACGGTGCATCCTAAGAATGTCCTTAAGCATGTGGCACCGTTGATGTGATTTGTTGTGCTGTATTATGTAAGGCTATGATACATGAGCTCTAATTCCAATCAATGATCTACTGATACCAAACATTACCCCTTTGTGTACATATAATCAGTGTCTAAATAAGCAGTGTGCAATATGTTATCCAAATCTTTAAATAGTACATTTTGAAAACAAGAACTTAAAAATAATTACATGATGATAATTACTCTAAGTTGTATACATTGCATATGCTAGCATATGGCCACATACACGCACACATATATTTCTATACTGATGGAAAAGATCATGGAACTTAAAAATGAGGTATGGACTTCTAGGTATGGTTAAGATTAGACTCTCATGCTTGATAAGTATAAAATATTCCCTCCTATGCATTGTAGGACAGTTTGCAGCGTGGACAGCCGGGATCGGCTGCTTAAGAACGAAAGTAAAAGCATATTCACCTTGATAGTGACTTCAGACAGGTCCAGAAAGAGAAGTTAATGTAAGGCAAAATAATGGACCAATGTCAACATTGCTACCAAAATATGGGGGAGAAGTATTATTTGCTATGATGAAACAGTACCAAGTTGTAGGCTGATTTACCGAGTGAAAGTTAGAGCACTTGACCTGAAAACAGCCAAAATATTAATCTAAATAAGCATGTTGTTTGATGTCTCGTTTTAAAGTCCTGGCTGGCTTCCATTCCATGCTTCCTTCTGTGTTGGTTGGGGGGAGAAGGTTGTGCTTGGACAAGTGTGTGTAAACACTGTTTAACCCACACAGGTCTCTTCTGAGGTCTTTCATTGCTGGTTTTGGATCACCAAAGTCCTTGGCTTGTGACATACTTTTCACTTTCTTTGCCCCTTTTCTCATAGTAATCTGAGTTTGTAATCCCCAAAATAATGCATACAATCGTGTAGCTGATATGCCGCTACATTTCATTTCAAAGTAACACTGCAGAAACTTAAAACTCAAACCTTTTAAGTCAGTGTTCTTCTAGGTACGGCACTAAAATACCTGCTTCTGGCTAATTTTTTTTTTTTAATGAAATCAGGAAATGGCAAACATTTTGGCACAAAAGCAGCTTCGCTCCATCATCTTAACTGTAAGTATATAATTTTCTAAGCTATTTTTCACTAGCAGAGAGAAAAGGTGACTCCAGTTTTGGTGTTCATAGGTTTTATCTTAATATATTTTAATTGCACTTGTATTTTGATATGTTTTGAAGCCTGTAATATACAAGATAAAGGTTTGGTTGTTGAATGGGTTCAAAACTGATTATCAGAAAGAGTATTTTCCCAGTCAAATAAATTGTGGTTTCTTCATGAAAATATAATACTGAATAAAAGAATAATACCTCAAACATTTTCTTTCCATGGAGAATGTGAACTTTATTGTGCAAATGAGGGGTTGTCTGAGGAATTTATAGCAAGTCCTCTGTGTTAAGGTTTGGAGCTGATGATAGCTGAGCAAGCCACACAGGGCTTTCCATCTTGCAAAATGAGCCTCCTGTTTTTTGGTTCTACAGATTATTCTGTCTTGATACAAAGTTGCCCACAATTTGTCACCACTTGCACAAAAGAAGCATGCTCAGAGTGAAGTTAATGAATGTGATATAAAAGACTTGCATCTGCTATTACGGAAAATCAGAGGGATTTTGCCTTTGACCTTAGAGTATATTACATCTTCAAGGGAACAAGGGAAAGTGCTCTTTCTCTGTTATGAGATACTAGACAGTGTAAAACAAACCAAACAACAACCAAACAAGCTCTCGCTCTTTTTCATTCACTGTCATAATTTCAATGATGCATACAAAAACCAGAATTTGTTTCAGAAGGTGTTTTTTACACTGCTTGTGTTCATAAGAAATTTGGTGTAAGCATATGGGTAATATTCTTAGGTGTTCATTTACTATCGTAAAATGCTCCAGTGCCTTTTGGCAGACAGATTCTTATATTCTCTGGAGCTGTACAATATCAGTTGCTGTATCCATCTCCTACTTGATGACTCTTTCCTTATGTATGCTCTGCTGTGTTTAGTGACCTGGGTCTGTTTCCCATATAGAACCACTTGGTGGTTTTTGGCACACCAGGGATTTTTAAATTGTCCATCAGTTTGGAATCTGCTTTCTGAATGGGATAATTCTGCACATATGGGGCATTGTATGCTAATGTATTGGTGATCATATAATAATGATTATATGATCAGTCTTCCTCATACAGAACGGAGTTGTCTGATAGAGGTAGGATTGTGGTGTGATGTTGACCTCTGCAGCAGTAGCTGTGTTATATCAGTGTATTCACTGGTGGTGTTTGCAGCCTGAACACTCTTCTGCTCAGGCAGCTACTCTCTTAAATATTTTCTTAATATACTCCCTCTTTTTTTTTTTTATGCAGAGCTCTAATGCTCTTGGTAAGGAGTTAATTTTTCATCTAAGTGATTTCAATACTGATTTTTTTTTTTCCTTTTTTGCCACTCTCAGCATATGCACAGGCTCTATCTAGTGGCTAGAAAGAGAAAGCTTCGGTGCATTGTTATTGTAAAGTCCTGTCCCTTAAAGTTACTTATATAGTACCTAAGTCAGTCCTGGTTTGATTTTCCTTTTTCTGGAGTATATATACACTATTGCACAGCAAACACATACTTACAGAAATGGAAACACCTGAGCGCACCTGATGTAATTTTCTGATAAGATGGCATTCACCAGCATTTCTCTTTCTTTGCAGCATGTTATCAGGGCACAGAGGGCCATCAATAATGAAATGGCACACCAGCTTTATGTTCTGCAAGTACTTACCTTTAACCTTCTGGAAGATCGAATGATGACAAAAATGGATCCACAGGATCAGGTGAGCATCTAGCATGATTTGGTCAGAACAGGAAGAGGACAACTGCTCATTGCTGTGCCTAAAGCATGCTTGCTCTCTCTTGCTCCCCTCCCCGCCCTCCATTTCTTAAGTTTGAGGCACGGAAGTTTGGCTCTCAGTAATGTACATGCAGTTACCTAGTGCATATCTCCATAGAGAGTGACTAACACAGTGTTGTTAGTATTGATGGTCGGATGGTTATCACTGTCTTGAGACATTTCTAGTGATGTGCAACTACAGTAAGTCCTCTTGTAGCCATTCCTGTGCTAGCAAAAATGGACAGTTACCAAAAGGAATGCAGAGTGCTGAGCCATTTTGATTTTGGCCAGCAAAGTGCTTAAGTACCAGCTTAATTTGAAATGTGTGTGATCTCTTGGCTTCTGTGGTTTCATGCCTGTAGTTAAAATTAAGTGTGTAGTTAGTGGCCTTGGTAACGCGGGTCCAAATACGCTAAGCCTTAAGCGTCTGCATATGAACCCCATAAATGTGAGGAATTTGGAAGATGGGAACCACAAAGTCATTCTTGCTGACTGTCTCTCTGAGTACCACGTAGGGAGTTAAGACAAAGAAAGGCTGGGCAGTGGAGGGAATACTGGTTATTAAAGTGAGAGGTAAGTTATTTTAACTGTTTTTTTTTTTTTAACCTTGTTTTAACATAGGCTCAACGCGATATCATATTTGAACTCCGAAGAATTGCATTTGATGCAGAATCTGAACCTAACAACAGTAGTGGCAGTATTGAGAAACGCAAATCTATGTATACTCGAGACTATAAAAAACTTGGATTTATTGTGAGTATTTTTGCGTGGTGGTACACTGAAAGTGGGTGAGTGCATCTGTTGTAGTACATCCTATAATCAGTCACTTCTCTTACTTGGTCTTCTGGCTATTTCCTACAAGGGAATAGCATAATTTCTGTGGTGGTGTGGGTTTTTTTGTTCCCCTTACTTCCCCTTCTTCCTGCACCCCCACCCCCCCTCCCGCCCCGATCTTGTTAACTCCATGTGATTCTCATAGGGTTAATGAGAAGAAATAACTATCTGAGGTCGAAGCACATAGTTTTGCATGACATGCCATAATTAAAATCTAACTTTTAATGATATCTTGGATGAGCAGGCATTGTCTAATGGATCTGTGGCAGACCTGTAAAGTCACTGTACTCTGTTAGTAATAATGTGGACTGATGAACTCAATAAATCCGAGGTAGGACTTGTAGGGCCTTGTGTTTTGGTTGCTTGAAGTCCTTCCGTCTGTGAGTTGGGGATGCAGAATCTCTCACCCTGACTTAATCAGACCAATTGGAGTTCTGGTCTTGGCTGAAACTCTGTTGGGGAACAGAGCGTGATCTGGCTAAACTGTTGCATACATTTATATCAATGAATAATGCGTATGGTTCCCCCCTCTGGAAACAGGGCGTGCACACATACACTGCAATCAGCATCTTGATTTATTGTTTACTTTAGTATGCAATTTTCTTTCTTCTTAGGTAAAATTGTATGCTTCGTGTCTTATGTGATTCATTACTTTGCTGTTGGCCTGGCAACTATACACTGAATATAGTACAGTAGCCGCAGTTATAGACAGGGTGGTTTTAAACACTGTTGGTGCAAGCTGAAGCTCACTGTGCAGTTTGAGCACTCTGCTCAGATCTGTGGCATGGGGCTCAACATTACCCAGTTCTCTTGTGGCTTTGGGAGGAGGCTTTCTGGGTTCTGATAGTTGTTTTCATTACTGATGAGTGAGGAGAAATTACTGCTGTATCAGTGCTGTTGTATCTGTAAGGAGTCGTAAGTAAATAGATGGGAAGGGAGGAACTTGGCATTTTGGGATTGTAAGCATGATAGTAAAATTAGGGCTTTGAAGAAGCTTTTGAAACTCAATGTGGTTTTTTGTTGTCTATGAATCTGTTCTCAGTTCCTGTGCAATAGAAGACCATTGCTATCCCAACTTCTGAGACTGGCAATTCCTATGGTGAGATGAGCACAGGACTTTGGGCCCTTAAGGCCGGAACTAAAAGAAAATGCAGGCCCTGGCTTAGAGACAAATTTCCGAGGGAGAGAGCAAAACCATGTCTAGCCATCAAGTTGTTCCTTGACTGCTTGTTCTCTTTCTGTACGTGAAATGCAAGAATTCTGTTCATTTCTGTCGGCCACATCAAAAAGCTTTGCCCCACTACAGATGTAATGTCAACAAGAGACAAAATCCAGACATGGTTTCAGAAGTTTACAGTATCATTTGTAAAACTACATAGTTAGAAACCTACATCCAGTTGAAGAAACCACAAGCCCTTTCCAGATGGTTGTGATGACCCATGTGAAGTTTATTATAGGCAAAGAGATTTTCAGATGAGACAGTCTTGAGGAGGTTTATTAAAATGCTGATGAATACAACAAAAGATGACCCAGTTAGGAGATCTAAGATACACTCCGCCCTATTGAATTATTTTCTGAGTCAATTGCAAATTAAATAACCTGAATTTCTTCTTTTTTCCCCCAGCTTTTAAAAATCTCTTTTGGCAGGGAAATCCCAACCAGTGTTTATCCCTGTCAATTCTTGTAGTAGAAGTAGAGTTTTGTAGACTTTCAAATAATAACGTAGTTCAATGTCAGAGATATTTAAAAGATAAAGCCACATATATTAGTAATGATAAAATCAGTCCTAAAATTCCTGATCTTTTCAAATGATTTACTTTTGTAGAACTCATTGTATGTGAAGCTTTTAAAGTTTTCTTGTGTTTGAGTAAACTTAATTCCCATAACCAAGGCAGGCAATAGATACAACTCAAGAAACTGATATCCTGTATATTTTCGTCATAATTCTTTAAACATCAGTAACTGTCATTGAGAAGTTATAGTGAATGTGTTTGTTTAAAGTTAGAGGCAGATCTGACCAAATTCTAAGTAACTTAAATAGGTTAAAAAGTTGGGTGTGTGTGTGTGTGTGTAATCTCATCCTAGAACAGTTTTTCTTAAGTTTGCAGTGTGTAGAGCTTCTGGGGTTTTTTGTTTGACTTTTCTTCAATAGAATAGAAATGGTTTGTAAGAGTGCAAAAAGTCAACATGGAAAGTGATTTCATAATTCTGCCATGCCACACTGGAATTTATTAGTGTAGCAAAATCAAATGTGGGTTAGTACAGGAGATACAAAGTCAGTAAGGAACTGACTGATAAAAGGTGACAAAAGGGAAACTGAGAATGGTGGGAAGTTCTTCAAAAGGCAGGCATGTGCTTGACTTTCAAAATATTAGTGGTGGTTACATAAGAGTGAACATATGCTGATGAAATCTTCTGATGAAACAAATTTGGGAAGCATCAATGAAAGAATCACCATGTCATTCACAAATTAGATGACCTTTTGGATTAGAGAAATAGAAATGTAATTTTATTCAGTGATACAAAGTGCAATGGTATTCATTTAGGACTACTGGCAAGAATTTCTTGTGGAGGCAAATATCTAATCTATGAGAAAAGATAAGAAAGATCGTGCAATGTAGCCATAAAAAAGTCAAATGTTAAGCTAGGATATATCTGGAAAGATATTTTCAGAGCAGCTAAACTGTTAAGGCCATTTTCTGCATTTCTGAGACATCATCTAGAACACTGTAGAATTTTAGTTACCTATGCAGTGACTTGTGGACTGATTGAATGTAGGATGAGCGCAGAGGGCGGGGCTTGTGCAGTGATGAGGGAGATGTCTTACAAGAGACTACTTAGAAAGGCTGGCTTGTTTAGCCCACCAGGCTGAAGGCTGTGGAAATATCAAGTGTGTGAATGCAGAGAGGAAGGAAATCATATGTAAGCTAAAAGGCAGTGATGGCAATCAGTTTGTGGAAAAAATTTTTAATTGGAATGATGGGGACAAAATTCATTACTAGTTTAAAGATAGAGCTTGATCCTTTGTGAAAAGGTTTATATACTATGTTTGACAATGGTGGATCCAGGAAACAAAACACATGAGGACTAAATGGAGAAAAAAACACGGGGTGGCTTGGAGAAATCTGAAGGTAGACATGAATAGTTAGATGGATAATGACTTAAATGGCAGCATAGCGGATTTGTTAGATATTACAAAAACTTTCTAATGTGAGGAGAAGCAGCGCCATAATAGATAGTTTGGAGGATCTGTCTTGTAGAGATCTCTGGAAAGAAGTTTAAAAAATAGTTGAGAGTAACTAAAGCATGCCTTAGGCAGAATGTAGACCTGGTGAGCTTCTGAGATTTCTTCCAGACTTGGTCCTTTCTCATGATCATGTCCCAGATGAGCAGGTACTTTGTTTTACCTTTTGATCTTATTAGTCAAAAATCCCTTCTTTCACAGCACAATATCCAAGTAATGCTCTGAAGATAAAAACTATTCAGTTTTCTCATGGGTTCTTCTGTGGTACTTCTCATTGTTTCTTTGAATAGTTCATTAGCTGAACCCTAGGGATAGAGTTGCCCATTTAGAGATGAAGGGAAGGGGTTTTTTCCCCTTGACTTTTCTGGCTAAGGAAAGGTGCTTTATTTTGCAGAACACTTTCTGCTTTCCTCAATGTGTTGTTTCTGTTACACCTGTGTGAGTTACTGTCTGCAGAGCTGAATGTATCAAGTCAGGCATTTGGAAAATTAAGAACATAGGGTTAGTGACTGTCTTGCATGTTACAGTGTTTTCTAAGTCCCCTTGTTGTCTCTAGACATAACTTTATCACCAGGCCAAGTCTGTGGCTGTTTTAACTGAGAGGTTTGGCCTGAAGTTTAGGTTGTCTCTGTTCCATCGGCAAATGGGAAGTACTTGTTTGGGACATTATCTTTGCAGGCATGAGCCATCTGTGTGTCAGAGTGACTGTAGTGAGTCAGGTTGGTTTTTTTTTCCCCCCAGAGCAGATGAAACTTAGTCATTCGCTATATGGAGTGGAGAATTCTTAGGTTGCTGTGGTCAAGAATAACTTAAGACAGTCAGTAGCTGCTTGGATAACTATCCAGCATGGGTTATT
Organism: Pygoscelis adeliae; assembly: GCF_000699105.1. Lineage (NCBI taxonomy): Eukaryota > Metazoa > Chordata > Aves > Sphenisciformes > Spheniscidae > Pygoscelis > Pygoscelis adeliae. The sequence goes on along the minus strand of NW_008825564.1, from coordinate 2,183,517 downwards.
CCCTTGGATCCATTTTGCTTCTTCCTGTCTGTTTATTCCTGCAGCCGTCTCTAATAGAAACCCCTCTCAGGCTGTCTTCTGTATGACTTTTATCTCCTTCGACAAATTAGAACGATAGGGGACAGTAACCTCCTTCATGTCATGATATATTACCCAGAGGAAGTTCCTCTCTGCGCTGAAAGGAGGAGGTTATCAGGGAAATAATTTTTAATCACGTAATTAATATTTTGTAATGATTACCTGCAAGAGGGGCAAACTCAGATGACTGCAGCAAGTGCAGACATACTCCAGCCTCTAATTGCTGTCCTCTTCAACCTATCTAGTAGAGCTCTGGTATGTATGATTTCCTCATGCTCACTTGGAAGCTGCTCATCCCCCCAGCTCATTTTCATGTTATGTCCCATCTGTGTGCCCATCCCTGCCCCAGGATTTGGAATGAAGGAGTAAAGTTAAGCTGTGGAAAAGGACTAGGGGAAGGTGTTGTTTTAATGTTTGTTTTTCACTACCCAAATCTATTTTAGTCGGTAATGAATTACGTTGACTTTCCCCAAGTCAAGTCTGTTTTGCCCATGATGGCAACTGGTAAGCAGTCTCCCTGTCCTTATCTCAACCCACAAGCTTTTTCATCCTTTTTCTCTCCCTGCTCTGTTGAGGAGGGGAGTGGGTGAGAAGCTGGGTGGGTGTGTGGCTGCTGGCCAAGGTTAATGCACCACACCTTTCTGGGCCTGGCACATTGGACCCACAGGAGTATAAGGCTCTAGCAGACACTGGTGCACAGTGTACCCTAATGCCATCAAGCTATAAAGGGGCAGAACCCATCTGTATTTCTGGGGTGACGGGGGGATCCCAACAGCTAACTGTATTGGA
>NW_008825564.1:2179386-2179743 GCF_000699105.1 Pygoscelis adeliae | reverse complement strand
AAAAGTCCAGCGGTGACGGAACCAGAACTGACTTCAGCATGCAACAATCCAATACCACACACCATCTCTCCCGCCTTGAAAGACTATTATGACAGATGGAGCCCAAAGTCATGGACTAAATGAACCCAACAGAGATTTTATACGGATGGCATTAACTAAGGGAATGATATCTGTGCGTATATATTAAAAGACAGGAAAAGGGGTGGTGATTAAATAAAATGTATTGGAAAGTGTGGAACCTGGGCATGATGTAGATGGTATAGACTAAGGGGTGGATACTGTGCTGGTTTCAGCTGGGATAGAGTTAATTTTCTTCCTAGTAGCTGGTGTCGTGCTGTGGTTTGGATTTAGTATGGG
>NW_008825564.1:2176171-2179053 GCF_000699105.1 Pygoscelis adeliae | reverse complement strand
CGCGGCTTTTGCTTTACCTATTAAACTGTCTTGATCTCAACCCACGAGTTTTCTCACTTTTACCCTTCCGATTCTCTCTCCCATCCCACTGCGGGGGGAGGGTGAGCAAGTGGCTGTGTGGTGCTTAGTTGCCGACTGGAGTCAAAGCACGACAGCTAACTCTGTCTTTAGGCTGCTTCTGGGCTCACTCCCTGAGCCATGGTAGCTCGGAGGCTCCCTCTTTTCTGTATTCTGTTGCACTCTCCTTGCTGTGGTATCTCACTTTCCTTTTTGACTCCTTATCTCCTCTGGCCTTTCTCTCTCCATTTCTTTCCTTAGTCTGTGGTTTTGATTTCCCACTCCCCTTGGGCTCTTTGTTCCATTTTGATCTCGGGTTGGATCTGTCTCCTTCCAGCATGTCTGATTGCTGATCCCCATTACCTCATTCATTCAGTCTCCCTGAATTTCCCTTTTTCCACTGCCAGTCCCTCCTTGTGATGTTTTCCTCTGGGTTTTCCCTTGCCTCCCTCCCTCCACCTCCTCCTCCACCCTGTTTGTTCCTCCATCAGTATAAAGCCTGCTCAATCAGCTGGCTCTCATTTCCAGCCTTTGCACTGAAAGTTGTCAGGACTTTCTAAAGACAGACCCAAATTGCATTTTTCCTGTGTTTTATTTTCAGAAATGGATGGACTGGGTTTAGCTGCAATGTTCCAAAGATGAATGTTTGCCTCAGTGTGGAAAATTCCAGTTGCCATCATAAGTGCTGTGCAAGCTATTAACAACTGAGAACAGGATCTAGTAATGGGAAGTGTTGAGCAACCGTAATAGTAGTCAGCACTAAGAGACCCACCTCTGACTGACCTGTAGACAAAATGCTTTCCTGTTCTTTTTTTTTTAAATAAAGTGGGAGGTTCTGACTTGAATAGCTCAACCATAGTTAGATTCAATTTTTTTTCTAAAGATATGGTGTTATCGTAAAGATATCGTATACGTATACGTAAAGATACGGCCAACTGTATGAGATTCAACAAGGCCAAGTGCCGGGTCCTGCACTTCGGCCACAACAACCCCATGCAGCGCTACAGGCTTGGGGAAGAGTGGCTGGAAAGCTGCCTGGCGGAAAAGGACCTGGGGGTGTTGGTCGACAGCCGGCTGAACATGAGCCGGCAGTGTGCCCAGGCGGCCAAGAAGGCCAACGGCATCCTGGCCTGTATCAGAAATAGTGTGGCCAGCAGGAGCAGGGAAGTGATAGTGCCCCTGTACTCGGCACTGGTGCGGCCGCACCTCGAATACTGTGTTCAGTTTTGGGCCCCTCACTACAAGAAGGATGTTGAGATGTTGGAACGTGTCCAGAGAAGGGCAACGAGGCTGGGGAGGGGTCTGGAGAACAAGTCTTATGAGGAGGGGCTGAGGGAGCTGGGGTTGTTTAGCCTGGAGAAGAGGAGGCTGAGGGGAGACCTCATTGCTCTCTACAACTACCTAAAAGGAGGTTGTAGCGAGGTGGGTGTCGGTCTCTTCTCCCAAGTAACTGGCGAAAGGACGAGAGGAAATGGCCTCAAGTTGCGCCAGGGGAGGTTTAGATTGGATGTAAGGAAAAATTTCTTTACTGAAAGAGTAGTTAAACATTGGAACAGACTGCCCAGGGAAGTGGTTGAGTCACCATCCCTGGAAGTATTTAAAAAACAGGTAGATGAGGCGCTTAGGGACATGGTTTAGTGGGCATGGTGTTGTTGGGTTGACGGTTGGACTCGATGATCTTGGAGGTCTCTTCCAACCTTAATGATTCTATGATTCTATGTTACTTCTTGCTTATTATTTTGGGCTGTGAAATAGTTGCATCCTAGTTTTGAAGAATTTAACTTAAACTGTTGATTTACTGCAACTGAAATTTAATGACAAATTTTATGACTGCAGATTTGCGGCATGGGTTTACTTGAAATGGTGTGTGTTCAGACTTCTATTGCTAGAAAGGCAATACTTAGATTGCTGTGTGGTAACCATTCAGCCTTTTTTTACTGACTCTGATAGAAAGAAGTAAAGAGTCAGAGTGAAAGGGCAGTGCACAATTCTAGGTAATTTGAATGGTGTGAATCAGTGGTAGTCAATTAAGCAGTAGATTGAGATGGGCTTTAAAAAGGAAAAACTGAGCAAGACTGAGGTGGGCTTGGGATGCCATGCCCTGCAGGAATATTAATAGTCCTTAAATTCTCTGAAATTACTAATGTCAGCTAGAGCTCTGAAGCCCCTTTGTTCCAGCTGGAGATCTGGATTAATGGTAGCAGTCTCCCAGGCTAGAGAGGATAAGACTTCCCTAGTGAGAGGGAGATGGACAGAAGCAGACCATATGTGATGCATTTACTTAGCTATTCTTGTTGAAGACCTGAGGATGGTCATCCTTTTTCTTCCTAAAAATGGAAAGCCTGAGTGTTTGAAGTCTTAAAATCTTATTATGAGTTGTAGGAGTGGGAAAGCCCAGAACAGGAAGCTGAAGTTTTGTGATTTGGGGACTAAAATCTGGAACTGGTGTAAAGTGCTGAAAAACTTATCTAAAAGGTCTGGAATAGTCATTTTCAGCTGTTCTGTTCACAGCTCTCTGATGTTTCCTCCTGTTGGTGACATTCTGCAGTGGTGGGAAGTGTTGCATTGTTTATCCTTTGGGGGAACTTTTCAGCTATAATAAAAGTAATGCTTTCTTACATTCAGATTGTCTTGTTGGCTATGGCAGTGGCAGAGAAACATTTTTAGAACGATACTGTGTGTGCCAATCTAGATCTGATCCTTTTTTGAATTTTAAATTGATAAGATTTTAATTGTTGACTTAATGATAGAAGAGCATGGATGACAGGTTGTCTGTACTACTGAAAACGATTTGTAGTTTTCCATCCTCCTCCACTCTCTCTACT
>NW_008825564.1:2151645-2176110 GCF_000699105.1 Pygoscelis adeliae | reverse complement strand
GTGAATTCATTTCTTGCTGGAAAACCAGTTGGTTTGAGAAGATTTCCTTTTGCTGAGCTATTCAGATATGCAGTAGCTGAGGCTGCTTTGCCTTGAGACAGAAGTGTCTGACCCTTAGGTTGCCATATTTCTGTATGTAACAATGGCCCACTCTAAAGTAAAATCCTTTGTTGTTAATTAATGATAGCTAATAATTAAGCACCATGCAGCAGAGCAGAAACCATGTCTAATGGCAGTCCACCAGAAAGGAGATTCTTCTTATCTTTCATTGTAGTACATGGTTCATAAATTTCAGTGTCCTTTTATTTACCAGAATTACAGCTGCAGATGCTATGACCAGAAAAAATACATGGTCTGCCCTTTGCCACTGAAATTCCCTTTAATATTGAACCAGTTACATACCATTTATTCTCTCATTTTTACCCTTATGACCGCTAGAGGTTGCTCTTCTCCGTTGCTTGCAAGCCTCACTCTCCATTCTGTCATTCAGTTCTGAAGCTGAATTTTTTCAGTAGGTATTTTAGAAATGAGCTGTTGCTGATTTATTCCTCAGGGTAGGTTTTGGAAGGTGAAGGCTAATCATACTTATTTATTTCTAGATGTTATGAGAGAGTTGTTGTGTAGTGACTGTTACTTGCAGTATTTGATCACCTTTTAATTAAAAAGACATAGTTAGATATTCATATGACTGTATTTGCTTTCTTAAACACTTACTTGGAAGTACTTGAGACAAAATAGAATTTGAGGACCAGTGCTGTCATTCCTGTTTTCAGAGAGTAACATTTATCTGTATAATCCTATTGCTGTGTATAGGAATATCACATGAACAAGATCTAGTCACGGGGAATAACAGCCCAGGACCTCATGTGACATTGATCTTAAACCAATGAAAACATCTAAACTGATGTAAATGTTTGAAATGCGTGTGTATTTCATTAATACTGTCTGCATCAGAAGCGTAGCACCACCTTGTACTAGAAGAGCAGCGAAGTTGAATGTTTTTAGGAAAAGGCAGAAATAAGTCTTTAAAGCCTTAATTAATTTTCTTCCTTCTTTGTCACATTTAATTATATGCATGTGCAATATTTCTTCTGTCTGCTTCTGCTTTTCTCCTCCTTTACACTTCGCGTTTCTGTCATGATCTTTCTCTCTTGTTCAGCCCCAGGCTGATAATTATAGTCCTCCTTCCCATCTGCCTTGGTTTCTGCCCTACCACTCTTGCCCTCCTTCTTCCTCTAAGCCTTCCCACTCCCAAACGCCTGACTTTGACCCTTTCCTCTCACTGTTGCTGTGTGCCCTTCCACTTAACTTCTCTTTCTACTCCGCTCCTTCCTGGTTTCCTTTTTCTCTAAGCCTTGAAGATGGGGCCAGGGAATGCTCAGGACCAGCAGCGTCTTCAGAAAAAACTGTTTGTGCTCCAGAGAGACTTGTTAAATTCAGTTCATCCTGAGTTTTTATTACGTGGCCAAATGTAGCCTATGTGACAGAGAAATTTCAAGACTGACACAAGAACAAGTCTTTCACTAAACTAGAAGTTTTTCTTGTGTAGCGTGAGTGGGCTGGGGTTTCTTGAAAAAACAATTGTGTAAATATTGATTTAATAAGAGCAATACAGTGCTTAGTAAAACATTCCTAAAAATAATCAAATAATTTCCTAAAACTTGCTAAGGCATTTGAACCTAAAGAGATGCTAGGCATTCTGCCCTGGCACTTAAAATAGTTGTAAAGTATCTAAAGCAAAAGAAAGTCTAACAATGGAAAGTGTCAGACAACCTGAACTGCAGGTGGCACAACCAGTTTTACTTGTCATTTAAACAGCTTTCTCAAGTTTGCATTTGCTTTTGACATCTTGCTTCCTTAATGTTTCTGTGAATATTGCTACTTGATAGATCTCTGGCAGAGCAACCACAAGTAGAGGTACTGAAACCTGTATTAGAAAAGTGAACAAAACACGTGAAGTACAAGAAAAGAAAAACAGAATGGAAGAGGAAGGAAATATAAATGAACTGATGACAATACTAAAGATGTAACTAAGGGTTTTACTAGTCTACACTGGCATTTGGAGGAGCTGCACTCAGTAAGCCCAGTTGTTAATTTTATAGTTAAATTTCCTGAATCTATATGGAGATAATTCAGTCTGAAAAGGGATTTTTAATTTTATTTCCTATTAAAAAAAAAGTGTCGTTTCACTTGTTGAAAAACAAAGGAATGTTTTAATTTTATTAGCTTAATATTTTAGATTATTTTACAGTATGCAGCTCCACATGGTAGTCTCACAGAATGTTTTCTAAGTGAATACTTAGACCTTCTCTTTACAGTAATACTGAATGTCTGTCAGGATTGTGCTTCTTTAATATTCACCTGAAGGTAGAAATGCTTGATTTACTGTATTTGTATGGCTTGATATTATTTGGAGTACAGCTGAACATCATTTTAAAAGAAAGCTGCTAACTAATTTGTAATACTGCACAGCAGAGGGCACCAGCATCATACCAGATTTAGGTTGTTCACAAAAGTTGTTCAACAGCTCGTTTGCATGGGTACAGAATCATTTCAGCCTTAGAAATAGTAGAAATAATTGTTCTGGGCTGTAAATTCCCATTTCTCAGTTGAAAGCCAGCAGATGTTTGATGTTTGTTTAGGCTAAATGATACTTCTGGGGGCAATAAAAAGTTGCTTAATTTGGCTTGCATGTTGCAGTTTGTTATACAGTACACTGTAAGTAGTTTCTTTTCTGTCTGGCACTTACTGGTGAGATATTTTTTCTCTCTAAAATAATAGTTTGTTCCTGTGTCTGAGTGTTTTTCAGCCTTGTGTAGGCTCCATGACAGGGATGCTTTCTTGCAATCTGGATGTTTTAGTGTTTGGGTTCCCTCCCCCCCAACAGTCTCTGCAAATCTGTAAAAGATGAGATTTTGTAAATGTAGTTAAAGATCTAATCAGAAAAACTTACATTTGATTGCCAACTCAGGCCACGTTCTGCAAAAGTGAGCAATAGCAGCAAAGCATCAATCTCTTTCCAAACCTAAGAGCAGAAATATGGAACTCATTGAGGTGCCACGCAAGCTGACTCATAGCCATCCTGTGCTGGGTGCTGTTAGGAGCCAATGCTTGCGTGACCTACTGCATTCTTTCCCATAAGCATAGTTTCATAGTTTTAAGTTACTGTTTGCCATAAACGAGGCATTCCACGGTTTCGTGTTGTGCTATGTATTTGGTGCTCAGTTGTGGAAACATGGGACCGTGTTGGAAATAGGATTGCTGCACATAGAATGAAGTACTGCACGCTGAGGTTTTCAGCTTGACAGAATTCATGCTGAAACTCCACTCTCCACACTGACATCTAGATTTGCTGAGACATTCAAGCCAGTGTTTGGCTGTTGGGGAGATTTCCCCTGGTATAACTCAGAGGAGGGTAGCCCCCAGGGTTAGCGTCTGATCCGCAAATCTCTTCCGTTGAGGCCCTGAACCACTTCGAGCAGTGCAAGGAGGTGTGGGTAAGATGCCTGCTGAGCACAAGCAAGGCACTGCTTGGTTGCCCTTCGTGTATGTGAGTGGGGCAGAGCTGGTGAGGATGCCTTGGGGTGAGACCCCCCCCAAGGGAGAGGGGTGAACTCCTCCGGCCGCAGGGGCAGATGCTGTCAGGTGACTCCATAGCTTCTCAGCCAAGTGTGATTTCAGTGTAGAATAAATACTGAAGAATGACAAAAAATGAAATGAGTGATGAAAACCGTGAATTGATCAGTAAATCCAAAGAAAGATAATGCACTTTTTTCTTCATCATCAGACTGTTGTCTGCTGACCCTGAGCACTAACAGAGCAATGGAAGAGAATTACTGCTGTTTGGAGGCATGAGGTTTTAAATGGCTGGGAGAAAACCTGAGAAACTTTATTAACAAAAATTGGTCAGTTGCAACCAGGAAGACCTGACCTTATGACATGCACAGTGGACGATATCTGTGTATTAGAAGAGCTACTAAGTTTATATAAACTTGGTACTGTTGGTCTGAGTCAATAATCGCACAAAAAGAGGCGTCTGGGTCAGATGCATCGTTACAGTGACCAACAACTGCGGCCAGCAAGTCCATATGTTAAAGCTGCTGTTCTTGTTTACCATGCAGCTGCATGTGATTTACCAGGATTATTTGTCAGGAACTGTGGGTGTCTAACAATTTGCACATTGTTAAAATGAATAAACCAGCCTTTTACTGTATGCTGCTGAATTCCTCTTAGCTTTAGTCCTTCCAGAGGAGAACAGATTTAAAAGAAAAAAATTTTTAAATCCCATTTTGATGGGCTATCAACCTTCTTTGACCTTTCAGTATGACTTTAAGAATGAAGTTGAAACTAATCAGGATGAAATATCTTTGGTTGTGTGTCTGTGGGAATGAACTGACTCTCTATAATCTCAATCTTTGTGTTTCGATTTTTTAATATTTTATTTGACCATTTTGTGTTTATTATAAATATTAGTTGGAGGAATCACCCTTTAAATCAGTTTCTTAATGACAGGATAAGTCCCATTATTTTGCAGAGGGAAGATAAAAGTGTTTTTATATTTTTATACCTTTCCAATATTTTTAATTGAGAAATTGTAAAATAAAAATCTTAAACTCCTTGTGATTTAAAAAAGTATGCCTCTTTTGAGGAAAACTCACTAGCAAATGTAAATGTCCTAATGTAAAATTAGGGCAATGGAACATTGCATTTCTGGCATATGTTTTTTATATACTACCTATGATTTCACTGTATTTTCTTGTTTGCTGCTTATATACTATGTGCATCCCAGTTATAAACTCTTGGGGGCAGGCAGGCTCCATGGATTTGGATGTAGTATGGCTGAGCAGTTTTTCAAGTGCATCATAACAGCAGAGTTCTTTTACTGCTAATTGTTTTCTGACCCCTTCTCTTAGAGATGGATCTTGGACATCTTTTTCTAGATATTACATACTGCCCATGCCTCAGAATTTGCGTACAAAAAAAAAAAGATGAAGAAACATCCCCCAAAACTGGTCAAATGTAATGATATCTCTTTTCTTTTGTAGTGTGGGCTTCATTTGTTTCACAAGGCTTGACTTGGGTAGCTGATTCCACACGAACCCTTGCTTGATATTGAAGAGATGGTAGTTTTGTGAAACAGTGTAAATTCAATTTAATGTTAATTACTGCAAATAGGTTTTTTTAAGGCTATGCAATTTTCCAGTGTATGCATGCATGCAGATATGTATGTTACTTAAATGTACATATTGCTCTGTTCCCCCTCCTCTCATTCCTCATGGTTTTTTTGCCTGTTGTAAAATTTAAAGGACAGTAAATAGCACAGCACACAGTATTTAGATTTTCTTCAGTTACAAAGAATTACAGACATTCTCTTTGAATATGTGATTTCATTAACTTAGGCCTGTGAATGAATTAAAAGACAAGGGGGAGGAAAGCGACTCATTCATGAATAACTGCATTATTTCCCCAAATTAAAACCACCTTCGTATCTGAATTCTGAGTATTTTGATTGTTTGATGTAGTCAGCTTGTTACACAGCCCCTACATGAGCAGCAATCATAGAATCATTAAGGTTGGAAAAGACCTCTAAGATCATCGAGTCCAACCGTCAACCCAACACCACCATGTCCACTAAACCATGTCCCTAAGCGCCTCATCTACACGTCTTCTAAATACCTCCAGGGATGGTGACTCAACCACCTCCCTGGCCTGTTACAACTTGAGGCCATTTCCTCTCGTCCTATCGCTTGTTACTTGGGAGAAGAGACCAACACCCACCTCACTACAACCTCCTTTCAGGTGGTTGTAGAGAGCGGTAAGGTCTCCCCTCAGCCTCCTCTTCTCCAGGCTAAACAGTCCCAGCTCCCTCAGCTGCTCCTCATAAGACTTGTTCTCCAGACCCCTCACCAGCTTCGTTGCCCTTCTCTGGACATGCTCCAGCACCTCAATGTCCTCCTTGTAGTGAGGGGCCCAAAACTGAACACAGTGTTCAAGGTGCGGCCTCACCAGTGCCGAGTACAGGGGCACGATCACTTCCCTGCTCCTGCTGGCCACACTATTTCTGATACAGGCCAGGATGCCATTGGCCTTCTTGGCCGCCTGGGCACACTGCCAGCTCATGTTCAGCCGGCTGTCAACTAGCACCCCCAGGTCCTTTTCCGACAGGCAGCTTTCCAGCCACTCTTCAATAATATGTATTCTTTTAAAAATTCCTTAATTTTCTTAAATCTTTCTACATTTTGGTGCAGCTCCGTCCTCTTTTTGATGTCTGTCTGGAGGAAACTGGAAGCAGAGCAGACTAATGCCCAGACATGCAAAACATACCTGTATTTCACAGAGCACAGCTCTAGTCACAAGAGCTTCACTTTCCTGTAGAGGGAGGCAAGGAAAAATGGAAGTCAAGTGAACTGAAATTCCCTGATAAATGGATCCAGTGTTTTTTGGTCCTTTTTTTATTGCCTCACTACTGAGGGCAGATGAGAGTATGCTATAGGATGGGCATAGGCTATTGTTGACTTAAGACAGAAGTACGGACTCAAAGGTTTTAGGAGGGATCGGTCCTTTTTTCCAAACCCACCTCTGACATCTACAAAGCTTGGCTGTTTGTACTCAAGCAGGGGAAAGATTTGACTGTAGAGCTAGTCATTTTGTATGTGGGGACATACATCCAAAGGTAGCTAAAATATCATAGATACTGACAGTTCCTTTTTTGTAGATTAGTTTTCAGCTTGTCCTCTGTGGTTGCTGGAAGCTTGATTTGGTCACAGGTAATAAAAGAAGTGGCAGTGTGTGAACCACAGAGCTCCGTAGTGGCAGCAGGCTTTTTTACCTAGGACCATGAGTCAGTATGCCTAGCTGCAGATGACATTTCGGCTCAGTTCCCCAGTTTTAAATTTTGGCAGCTGCTGTATCTGGCTGCCAGGCAGTCAGTAGATTCACATGGCTGATTCTTTTTGAAGTGGAGTTTTCTCAGACACAGGGCTGACTTCTCTCTACTTTTTATTTGAACTAAACATAGCCTGGCCCTTTGCTTTTGCACATGACAGCCATTTTAGCTAGCTTTCCTGAAAAAGAAAAACGTGAAACCTTTCTACAGAAATATCTAAAAGGAGAGCAAGATCTATCCCAACTTACCTTTGGTATACTTGGCGCTGGGTTTAGGTTTCTTGCAAAGCTCACTGTTCTCAAAGCAACGTGGCTTGTAAAGATGCAGGGATGTCCCCAGCCACCACAGTCATTGTTATTAATGAAGTTCCAAGGGAAGTGTAATTCACTGCACAAATGGAGTGCTGGTCGTCTTGTTCTGTGGTTGTGCCATGCCTACCATAGTACATAAGCATCATATCCTTTACCAGAGCTGACAGTTGTTCCAGCAGGAAGGATCCCATTCGGAGTTTCACTTAAGTCTTCTGAGTGATGATGTACGGGAGAGGCAACTGCAGCAATTAAGTGAGCTGCTTCCCATGTGGGTTCCCTGTAGATACCCATCCTCGGGAAAATTCTAATGATTATTTTTACCCTGATTTTACTCAATTGCTTATAATTGAAGAAATTTTTCTTTCAAAGAAACCACAATTGAAAGGTGTTTTAATTAACACACCTTAATTACAGAGGCAAATGTTATGTCAAAAAGGTTAAATTTAGATAAAACTGGCTGAAGTGTAACTAAAACAATCAAAAAGATGGTCTACTAGTAGTCTTATGCTTAGAAGACCCTGATTCAAGCAGCCCAAGATTGGCAGAACTAGGTTTTTAACCTTTCATTTTACTTAATATAAAGGGCTAGAGATTCTTTTTTTTTTCTTTTTGATAGGCTATACAACTCACATGTTTTGGCCATATGCTAAAATACATATATATGTACACTTGTTAACTATTTTGTATAATTTCCTTAACTTTTGTATAAAATGCCTGTTGAAGAGCTCTGAATTTCTCCTTAATAAGTAGTCTTTGAACCATCAGTCAGGACTGTTAATGCTTGTACACCAATATACTAACAGTGTCAGCCATTATGCTTAAATAATGAGGGGAAGTCACAGTGTACTTTACTCAACAGACATTAAGCTTACCTGAACTCAGAAAAGGCTTTTCTATGCCAAAATTGGACTTAGGAATGCTAAGTCTAACTAATTTACATATCTGATAGGATTCACAAACAGAGATAAAATTACTCGGGTAGATTTTGATTCTGCTGTGTCTGACTTCCATCTAATTGCAAATATTTAATCTGTGTTTATTTACAATATTCAAGTTTAGATGGATTAATTTTTTTTGCTTGCTGTTCCTGCTAGCACTTTTCATACAGTTTTCTCACATGACTGTCGTCTTGCTAGCTTGATAATTATCCTGCTGGGCAGGATGAGAATTCATGCCTTAGATCCTATCTATGTAGAAAAGGCAAACTGCTTTAATGACACTGCTAAAATTAAACCAGTTGATCTCCTGACACATTTCAAGGTCATAAAAAGGCCTATATTTATAACACTATTTCTTTTTAGGTTGGGGATACTCCATGCCAGTTTATCCTGGTGTACTTCTTGACTGCTATAGTTCAAACAACGCAAAAATTGCTTGTTGGCCAGGACATGGGTAATAGACATCCATCATCATTTTGGAAGAGCTGGAGCTATCCGAATAGCAACCTTGGTTGCTATCCCTCCCTGACTTGGAGGGATACCTGCCTCACACCCTTTCAGCTGAGCCTCTAGAAAGTCTCCTGGGAATGGTCCCTAATTCCCTGCAGTGAAAGCTGTCTGGATTAGCTCATGCCTTGTCCAACAGCAGTTTCCCCTAAAGAGGACTGACTTTGCCCAAAAGTGTGGAACAGGAAATCTGGCAAGGTCCGCTGACGTGGCTGTTAAATGAACTGGTAATCTCAAGTGTGGAGTAGTAATAAACTAGCATGGCTTTTAATTTCTCGACCCAGTCTAGCTAGGTCTGCGAGTGGATGTTTGACTGCTTGTTCAGTTATTCTGTAAACTTAGTGGATACTGGGAGATATCTGGTAGTAATTTCCCACACTGAAAAAATGTAATTGAAATGACCATGTCCCATTGATTTGTTTTAAATATCCCTGAGAGAGCATGTGACCTGTTACTGCTTGATAACTTCATTTGCCCAGAAAACATTACTTCAATAATAAGAAGTCAACAATCTGTGAAGTGCTAAGCACGTATCCAACTTTAAAGTCTGTCCTTGTTAACTAAAATAAAACCTGTAAGGTGGTTCATAGTTGTCATGCATTGGACAAAATGTGATCACTCTAAGTTATAGCACTCATTTCAGATTCTTTTAGGCTTTCAAACTATTGCCAGTCCATAGGGCTTAAGATCTTGGAATCCAAAGCATTACCTCCACGTAACTGTAAAGTTGTAATATAGGTATGTATAAAATAAAAAGAATTATGCAAGAGTTTTATGTCTTGCTTTACAATGTGTAATTTATTCATGGCTGAAAATACGCAGTGCTTGTCTTTTGACATGCCCTGTTATGTTTTATCTGATGATTTTAGCTGATTTAGTTGTGCCACCAGAACATACAGATTTTTGCAATTCTGACCACCATAGCATCCATTCATGATTGGGACAGATTTCTGGTGGTGACTCATGTAGAGCTCTGTGGTGCTTTACATTAGATTACATAGTAGCTCACTGAATCAAGGGAATATGGTAGTCAAATTATGGGTTGTTTTGGTTTTTATAGGGCAAATTATGTGCAGATTGTGCTTATGACTTCTTTGCTATTGAGAAGGTCAGTTTTATATTGGTGAGTTCAAACTTGATCTAGAAAGGCTGTTACTTAACATGTTATGTAGATTGGAGTGAGTTTTATTATTGAAGGATAACATTTGCAGTCTACTAATATGTATGGCAAAGCTGTCATTAAAAAAAAAAAAGCAGGTAGACATGGCCAAATATTTGCTGAAACATGAAGCTGGAAAAAGCTGGAAATATGTTAGTTGAAGGAAAAACTACCATTGTTGTATGCAAACATAATTTGTAAGTCTTTATGAAAACTGTATCCCGTAGAAATATACCGGAGTTCTTTATACATGGTGGGGTAGTGGGGATGTGATTTAAATGACTTGCACTGTATCTTAAAAGATTTTTTGCATAATCTTCCAAAGATCTAACAGTTGCTGAGCTTGGATACTTCTGACTTGAGGTAGACAGTGGGGTTTTTTTGTTTGTTTTTGTTTTGGTTTGGTTTTTGGTTTTGTTTTTGTTTTTTTTTTAAATTCAGGGATCTTCCAGATACAGTTTCATTCTATTATGGAGTTCTGTTGGAAAATTTAAAAAATTGGCTTCAGAAGAAAAAAAATAATGCATATTTGCATATATAAAGAGTTATCAAGGGAAAAACAATCTGTTTGTTAGCTCTTGCTTTCATTGAATACATAGAGGTTGAAAATTCCCAAGTCACTGTTATATCTCATTAAATTGGATGGTGCAAATTGGGTGCATCATCATCTCTTTGAATATAGTGCTGTTAAATAAAAAGACAAGATTACTTCCTCATTAAGAATTTTAGCTGACTACCTCTTCACAATTTTTTTTTTAATGTAGCATTTTTTCATGCTTGTAATTCTTGTGTAAATGAACAGATGGGAATATTTTGCATGTAAAACTTCAGGATTATTTAGGGACGGGGTAAATGGTGAGGTTGTGTCCTTGTTGATACTTCCAACATAAGTTTATCAATTCATAATTCACTGCAAATGTCACTTAAAACGTTCCCATCCTCCTGGTCCTGAGTTCTTAGGAACAAACGTCCCCGTATGTACTACTGGAATATCCTCATTTGACCCAGGGAGGGTTTTTGCATAGGTGCTGTAAAACCAGGTGATTGCTTTCCCTCCTAGCCCACAGAACACTGGTTTACATATAAAAGAAAGAAGTTCAATAAGTGCTAGTAACTGAAGATGGGAGAAAGTGATTACTGTTCTTTGCGCTGTCTTCGCAGACAGATTGTTCCTTTTTCTGTAGAAAAAATATGACCAGTTTTGAGAGGGTTCCTTTTAGACATACACCAATTAAATTGGACTCTTCTTTTTCAGATGTTCTGAAGTTCTTTTATCATCAGGTCTTTTACAATCCTAATTCCTCCCTGGGATCTTCTGTAGTGTTTTTGTCATACAAACCTACAGAAGGGTGGCATACAGAATAGCGTTTCACTTGAGCTGCTTTGGGGCTGGGAGAACAGGAGTTCATTCTTCTGTGTAGAACAGCTATTACTGGGTCTAGCACCTTACTGCAAGCAGCTTCAGGACAAACTAGCATGACTTGGCAACTGATTTACATAGTTGAACATAACACTGATGCAAAATCTGTGATAGGCTGTCGATATCTGTCAAGACAGAAATAAAAAGTTTGTACCTAAATAGGCTGGGAATGCAGGGAAATAAATGGTTTCTGTGCTTCAGCATATTCACATGGAAGATACTGCTGTTAGGAAAAAAATAAGGAACGAGCGGTGCTTATTCCATTAGCAGTTATCTACAGACAGTACACCATTACTGTGATTAGGCATCTCAGTGCGAGGACACATTCTTATGACAAATCTGTACATCCCTCAGCGATTGCCTTGGAAGCCCAGAGTAAGACAGTGGAGCCATTCAGGGCAAGAGAGAGAGAAGAAAGCTTTACGCAGCTAGGACTGCACGAGAATACTAGGTTGTCTGAATACAATTACTGCACTGGAATTTATCCAGAATAGCTGTAATCTTGTGAAACATGCCGCGTGGTTTTTTTTTTTTTTTTTAATGGCATAAGCAGACATGATTTTGAGTTTATGTCTTACCCAAAAGAATGAATTTTCATTTCCACAGTACCCTACTAAGCTGGCTAACAAATTCTTGATGCTTTTGGTATATTAATATATGTGGTATAAGAGCATAAGCTGTTAAATACTGCTCAGACGCTGAAGCTGAAAGATGCATAGATAATATTCAGTCTAATGGAAAAAATAAAAAATGATCTCAAAAATTGGAGGTAACAAATCTGTTCCATTTGTATTTCTTACTCTTGGCGTTTTATAAAGAGAAAAATGCAATAGACTTTGTACTAAACAGATGCAGCTAATATGCCTGAAGCGTTATGTTCCATATGTTTAATAAATTATGTTGTAGGTGGGGGTGTTTGCATACTTCTGAATTATTCACTACAGCATTTTAGATAATTTAGCTTTGTATCTCATTCCTAAACCCACTCTCAATAAGTTAATATTTCAACCACAAACGTTCAACTTGTTAAGAAAAGGATGATTTTAGGGGGAGGGAGGAAGAAGGAAGGGAACAAAGCAGCTGGCATTCCTTTTGAATTGGAAGAATAATTGAAGATAATGTATTGTCTCACACATGCCAGAACTGTCTTGTGGATCCTCAGCTATTATCAGCTGGCGTATCTCCAGTTATTTGACTTAACAGAGCTGAAGATCAAGCCCTAGTTATCCTGGGATCCAAAGTGACAGAAACTTTTGAAACAAACAACTGAAAATAGCTGAGTTTATAGGGTTGACTTGGAAAAAGTAATAAGTGATGGAGAGATGGCTTTTCTGATTAAATATAGAACTAGTAGTGATGGCAAGAGACAAAATGAGTCATCCTTACTAAATGTGGTGAGATTTCTCATGTCCCCACTGTTTTTTTGACATTTCTATATAATTTGAGATGTAGAATGGGATGAAGGAAAGAACTACTCAAGCAACAGTAGGTCAGCCTTTTTATTTCAGTATCTTGCTTTTATTTTAACATTGTTTGTATTGTTTGTAAATACATTTCACTGTATTAGCACCAGTGAAATGCGTGCTAATATTAATATCTGGAGAAAGGTAGCTGGATCTTGATGCTCTCTGCTTGCCAGGTATTTATCCAAGTATACTCTGCCTGTGCTGTAGCTTGGGGGTAGAGAGAATATTTGCAGCCCTGTGCTGAAGTTCTGCCTGCAAAAGGCATTGTAAAACTGGTGACAATCTCCCAACAGCTTTCCCAAGGAAATGTGCTCATGGTGAGGCTAGGTGTCAAGTGGTGTTCCCCAGGAATTGTACTTTACGCCCAAAATGAAGGTAGTTCCAAATGCATAGAAGGTCCTGCTAAGATGTTCATGCTGTGTTTGGGGAGTTTTGGGGGGAGACACACATTTGTGTGCCTGCCAGACCCAACATCTCAAAAAACGCACTTTATGGAATGCTTGAAAATGGCAGGGAGGGAAGGTTTCTCCTTCCAGAAGCTGAAGTCTGTTAGGCTTATGATCTGTGTAAAACAGTCTTGTACTTACTTTAAGTGTTCTGACTGATAAACGTATCACATGTGGAAGATGGAACGTTGAGTTGGGGAAATAGCCACAAAGGACTTTCATTCATGATTCAGATGAACAGATGAAAGTTTGAAAAACAAACAAACACCACCACCCCCCAAACCCAAAAATATTAAAAAAAGTTTTTGGAAAACACAACTCAGTAAGCCTTTGTTTTCCCGCTCTAGACTACTATCCCTCTGAAATACCTGCTGCGTACAAAATCTAGGATTTCAGACATCCTGTTGATTCCCTATTGCAAAATGATGAGCCTGTGGTTGCATTGCTTGTACACCAGTTCTCCGAAGCCAGAGATGTAAAATGAACAAATTGTGGATGCCATCTTCAGCCCAAAATCTTTGTCTGCTTTTAAAGTGGCAGCAGCCATCTTAATGTGTAATTTTCACTTTCTAGTATTTCTAATTTTTTACGTGACTAGGATTTATTGACTGGCTAAAACTAACTTATCATACATCTAAAGGTAAGGTGGGCAAGAGAGTGGAATCTCATATTTCTACAGCTTTATGGCCTGGCAGAATCAACAGGAGGAAAAGCAGTAAAAACCATGCTTTTGTTAGTGGGGTGGGTGGATCAGACCCTGAGCACACAGCAGAAACAGACTGATGGAAGAAGAAATCTGTGCTGATCTTTGCCAATTAGTTTTCTGCTAGTAAATGTACTTTTAAAGTCTCTGTCAGCTGGGTCTTGCAGAATAGAAATGCCATTGCGAAGCAACTAGGGAAATCTTTCTGTGTCAGAATGATGAGTGGAGCTGGAGACATTGCAAAGGTGATACTGATAAAAGAGCATCGTAGATGATAGGCATTTTTTGACGGAGGTATACTTTTGAGTCTTTGTTTTTCTGAGCAGCTTCTGTGGTGTTTTTGAGCCTGTCCATAGCCAGGCAAATGTTCATCTCTAAACCATGAACTACATGAAACTTATTCAAATGTATATTTAATTCCCTCCAATCAAAAGATGGACTAATGAATATTTTGAGCAAATGTAGTTTTTCATGTAGTGTGTGAAACTGAACTTTTGAAATTTGTAGGAGCATGTGGAAGCTATCAAGTTTTGGTTATATTTGGTATGCTCATTCATTAATTCCATAGTTGAAATTCATAGATTCAGAACGTAACAAAAAATTTACCTGAATTCCACAAGGTGAATCTGTTTAATTTCATACACTTTTGTCTGATACCCTTTGTGTTCAGGAGTCCACAAGATCCAACAGACTTAATATAGCTTTTGAATCTAGTATTTTTTTTCCTTTTTGTGGTTTGTTTGAAATTGTTCCATAGCAGTTGTACAAATAAGTGTTTGCATATATATTTGCATTTTCATGTAAATAGTACTTTTAGTCTGTGGTACCACCAAGGAGTCTATCTGCCATGAAAGACTTGGATATCTGTGCTTCTAAAGCACTCAACCTTTGGGAAATTCCATTCCGTAGCTACAGAAGTGAATGAGTGGCATGCCAACCTCATTTGGCTTTAAAGTTCTTTGAGGCATGGACCATTTCCTTGTTAAGAGTTTTCGGCTCAGCAAGAAGAGCTCTGTTGCTGGCCTTCTTGGCACAGCATGCTGACGCAGTGCACATCACTGGGGAGCTGATAGCTTTTGTAAAGATGCTAATTGAGTGATCTTGTTATCTTTTTACAGAATCATGTAAACCCAGCAATGGATTTTACGCAGACCCCTCCAGGAATGCTAGCCCTCGACAACATGTTGTACTTTGCTAAACATCACCAGGATGCTTATATACGGGTAAGGCTTCTTGTCTTTGAGATCTGTGCGGTTGCCTGTTCACACTGGTTGTGTCCTGTTTACAGCTGACTTTGAAGAGGAGGTTCAGAATCCTGATATCGTTAACAACAAACTCTAGGAAGGCAAACCATGTAACAGTAAAACATAAGTCTGTAAAAGCTTTGGGAGAAAGCTGTACAGCTGTCTAGTCTGTCACTGCTGAGTCAAATATTATAGATACTACTTTTTGCAAATATTACATTTTGCTTAGGCCTGCAAAGAGAAGGGAGATGAGCTTGTGCCTTTTTCAGATGCATGATGGACGTCCATAAGCTCAGAAATGAGTAATTGTGCAGAATTCTCTGCCCTGCTCTAAGTCTACCAAAAACTGTCGGGGTTTTCTGTGAAAAGGAGACTTTGATGAGCAAATTCCTTGATAAGTGACTGAGTTGGCAGTGTCCTGAGAGTTAAAATAAGCCCTCTAAAACTACTGCTGTAGGTGAGGTAATGCTTGGAGAAAAATAGGTAAAAAGCATCATGATTCACTTGCATAACCTGTTCCTGCCCCCTGCCCACTCCACTTCCTGCATTTGTTATTTCAGGGGTAGTTAAAGCAAGTTATGTGTTGCATCCTTACAAGAAGAGGCATACAGCTGAATAATACCTGCCTCTGAATAGAAGAACTTTTCCTGACCTTTATGGAAGTCAGGAATATTTGCCAAGCGAGCACAGATGGGAGTAGAGGATAGTCTAGAATGTCAGTGTCTTGAGATAGTAGGGATGGTTTAACTCCCCAAGAAAAAGTGCACATGCAGACCTGCGTAAAGAAGGTTGTATATAGCAAGGAGACAGTAGACACGCCAATCATTCCTACTAAAAAGTAGAGAGTGAACTTTTAATATGCATTATTGTCTCGTTTTTGCTCAAAGTAGAATAGTGTCAAAGCTCTGATAGGTTTGTAAAGGGTGTGCTGCTATCCAGGCCAGGATGATCCATGGACATAATAGGAGACCACAAGATTGTCAGTATCTTTTAAAGATACTTTAAATGTATCTTTCTGCCTCAGTCTGAATCTAGCAATAACTGTTAAAAAAAACTGTGGTAGCATGCAATACAGCAAGATTTATCAAATCCTATAAACCCCTGAAATTAGGGGTTATTTCACATGCTGGGCAACGAGTATGTTTTCTGCATAAACTATGCTGAAATGTGTTTTTGTTTATAAAAAGAGAATGGGTTACTTTTTCTCATTAAAATTTGGTAAGATCTTCATAGGCTTTTTTTGAAAATTCTGAATTCAGAGAGTATGGTTAGTAGGGGTAGCCAGTGCTCCAAATGAGAGAGTTGTGCTTTAAAGAAGTGTGAAAGAATTTAAAGAGGACAGAAATTCTGTTGAAACAGAGCTTTCATTGACATCTCTCAATTTTTTCTTATTTTCATTTTCATGTTGCAAATGCTGTCTTAAAAACTGGGTTCAGCGTAGCATGTAATTAGCCACTCTTTAGAAGGGACTTCAGTGCTGGCTCAGCTTTGTTTCTATAATGCAGTATTTTTGCTGCTGCATTACTGAGAATTTTTGCTGTTATTTTGAGATGCCTATTTTTATTCTTGTATGGTTCCTGTTAGGAGAGTGTCTGGGTGCCTCATGTATTTTCCGCTTGAGAAAGAGTACACATACACTAGAAATGCCATACCGAGGCACGCTCAGATTAAATTTGTTGCTCACTCATCTGCGGTGGTCCACCTTGTCATGTTAACAGCATGCTGAACACCTCTGAGATGAACAGTGTTGTGCAACTCCTACAGCGTTGCTAGTCTTTGATCGCAGAGAACACCTACTTTCTATCTTTTCGTCTCCTTGACTTACTAGCTGGTGTACAGTAGTTTCCTGTGGGCCCTCAGATGCCTGTTTCCTTCTCATTTTGAGTTCCTTATTTCATATCTAACATTATCTTTTCTTCATGGCCTTTGGCTCCCAAAGCTCCCACAATGCCGGTTTGCTCTACTTGCACAGCCTGTTGACCTTGCTTATTTTTTCAGATATATTTCCACACCTATACCCTAACAAAAATTCACTCTGTGGTCAAGGTTAAGTTTCCACAAGAAATTGTTAGCTATACAAATAATACTTTCATACTGAACAACTTGTTTGACAGGAGCTCTTCTCCTTTTTTCATTGTTGATACTAGAAAATGTTTTGGTTCCTAGGAGAACGGACTATTTTCAACTTGGCCCTTTGCAATACAGTTGATTGCTGTGCCATGGGTTAATTCCTAAGCCTCCAAATGAGATAGTATCTGTGCTGTGCAGTAATTAAAAATTGAGACTGAAAACCAGAGGTGGTTTGAAACAAACTTGGAAAATATGAAGTTTCTCCTGACAGAATTTGGTGTATTAAGCAAAGGCACTATCAGGAAATCACAATGGTTTCACTGGTTTATTGGCAGTGCTGCATTTTAATGGGCAGCATGAATCACTGCAGTCTGACCTGCCACTTTCTTAGGATGCCCCAGCTTCATGGCCCTTAGTAAGGTATCTTCTTGTATTACTGAAAATAAATGGATGAGGAGAAGTTAGAAGACAGGCAGTAAGTAATCTCTTCCCTTTTCATTCCTTGTTTTGCCTTTCATAAGTGATTCTGCTTAGAAATAATTTGCATAATAAGTGGATTAGTTAGGTGGGAAGGATGTCTGAAACTGAAGTGCCCTTTATGGGGGTGGCAGTGGGGCTTCAAAGACCAGTACCAAACTACAATACTTAAAAGAAGAGTAAATACAATTGCAATGTGTTGAAGAACATGGGTATGAAGGCAGTGGAGCAGATGGGTAACTCTCCATCTTGAAAGCAGAAGCATTTCAAGGTGAAAACATGGGTGTCACACGGTGAAGGAGGAAACAAAAATAACCAAACTTTTTTCCCTGTTTGATTCTTTCTTACCTACTTCCCCACAATCCATTTCTCTCATTCACCTTTTTCCTGTTGGATACTTATTCCTGAAATAGCAGTGATATGTTTTCTTTACTTGTGGTCTTCCTTCAGATAAACGTAGTGTTGTTTTTCTGTATTTAGACTTTGAGTTAATGGTTTTTGAATCTCTGTTTTTGTTTACTATAGAATATGACTAGAGCATCCAGATGAAAGGTTGTTTAGTGGAGGGGGGGGGAAATGTTTTCTTTCATTGTGTGGTGCCCTTAGCTATCATTTGGATTTTTAAAAAAGTTTCCTATTGAATTAGTTTCCTGTTGAGTTAGCTTTTCTTTCTCTTTTTTATTAATTGTCTGGTGCTATCAGTGACTGATTTGCACTGCATTTTTTTCATGTTCCACTTAAATAATCAATCACTATCTTCAGAGGCTTTACTTTTAAGAGGTAGTGACATAGTATATGGAATGCATTGATGGAAGTAATGTTGAATCTCTGCAAGAAATTTTAAAAGTTTCCACAGGAAATAATTGGCAGCTTCCCAAGCTACATAATTATAGGACAGTCAGAGTGTATAATTAAAGTTAACAGTGAAGAAAATGATTGGAATAAGTTTTATGACAGATTTTTTTTTTGTGTTCTTTTGGAGCAGACAAGTCATCCCCCCCACCCCGGTTCCAATTTGCTCCTTTCCAAAACTACTTCAGCTTCATGTTCTACTAATTTTAAAAATAAAATTGTAAGTTACATTTAAAACAGACTTTATTCAGTGCAGACATCTTGAGATTTTTCTTACTGGTAACTTGTAGCAGTGTGCCTTTGAAATTTTCCCAAGTAGAAAAAGGGTCTGAGGAAAAACCTTTCCATGGAAATACTATTATGCCACCATTGCTATTAGTATCTCCATTTAGTGGTGCTTTGTCACTGATTTGTTTGGGAGTCTGTGGTGCAAGACTATTCAGATCCATTTTGTTTTCAAAATACAATGAGCAGAGAAGTATAAATATATGAAACTGAAATATTTTGTATGCATGTGTTTGTAGGTGTGTATTCATTTGCCTGATTTTATTTTTTGTACACACGCACTTCAGTGAGTACTGATATTGATGTAAAATGACATTTACTTAATTTGGTGTGAAGTGCAAGCTAAAGAAACCAAAATGGAGTACTCCTTTTATTTGTATCCCAAAAAGAGAAACTTGATAGTTGTTGTCCTGTGTTTAAATGTGCAATCTTTGTGCCTGGGATGCTTCTAAAGAAACACTAGCTTTGCAGTTTTGATAAGTTGACCCCTATACGTGCAGTCAATGTTCATTCAGGTGTTCTTGATAGCAGGCAGGAAAATCAAAGCTACTGCTCCAGTTGCGAGTGGACTGCCATTCATCTTGGATCTTGGCTAATTTAACAGCGTTTCCAGGCAGAAAGAGCAGATGCCATTGGGTAAACTGAATTTACAGCAACTACACCTTAGCTTCTAATGCACTACCATTGAAATATTCCCTTATTTTACGTTTTCCTCACAATCACCTAACTATTGTGATAACCTTCATCAGGGAGGGAGTGTAGGATTTTACTTACAGGTTATTGTATTTCACAGTAAGTCAGCTGAGTTACAAAGAAGTCCTATATGACATTGTCTCTGGTGGGGTCCACATTTCTCATTCTAATGATTTTGCTTTTGATGACTGACAAGTTGGTGACTTGTCTATATTTTCTTTCTGCGCTTATGACCAGCCATATTCTAGCAGGTCTCACTGTTTCTTTGGGGTGAGATTTTGCCTTGAGAAGACACATACTGTGTCTCCTTGTTTTGTTTAAGCACAAGAGATTGGTGCTTCAGGCAGAAACTGCAAATAAACTTAGCAGCTCCGGGTCTGAGCATTGGCTGTCCACCTGTTTGGATTCTGCCCAGCTGGATACCCAAGTTTATGCCCAATTCTTTGCCATTTATTAGATTAGTAGGTTCTTCATCTGTGCAGGGAGAACTAAGTGTTCCTTGGAAAGAGATCATTTTACTGCAGCCTGAAATTCAAGTCCCTCATCTGTAGAGAGAAGGTTTATCCCTTTTCCCACTGATTTTATCTGTTTCATGCAAATATTTGTTAGATATTGAATATAGAATTTTCAGTATAAAGTATTGTCACCAGGGTGGGAAACCAGTGTTGAAATTCATGCTGAAAAGTTGGGCTTATTAATCCCTTGGTATCTTTTATAATGGATCCATCGCTACTACATTTTTGTGAATGATACGCAAGATATTTAGTGGTATGCTCCGAAATTTTCTGTTCTTGTATTTAAAACAAATTTTAAAAGTTACTAAAATGCTCCAAATTAAAACAATGTTTGATTTGGTTGAGCCAACAGTGAAAATTAAAAATTGAGCTGGTTTAGCGTCAGTAGTAGAAAATCCCCTTTCCCCTGCATCTGCTGAGCTGGGAAATTGGTTATTCACACAGCTGCGATGCAGAGACACTTCTTCCTCAGCAGCTACTTGAGTTGCTGCTTTTAGAGGGGGTTGAGGAGGGAGTTCTTTCCCTTTTGAAACCTTCAGAAGTCGCAGTGGAGGAGCAGGTTCTGTTTGCAAGTGCCGGTGATGCAGGCAGGAAGATTGCTGGCATCCTGCAGAGACCTTTCAGAACTTTAATGGGTTGAGTCACAGTCAGACTGTCTGCCGTATACTTTCTAACCCATGCAGTTGTTGTATAGGAGGCTGCCTACACATCCTTCCGTCAATTCACAAAGTCTTCTCATGCCTACTCATTCTAGCCTGATCAGATATGAGTAGTCCAACATATAATTTCAGCATTCTCTGAAATAAAACTGAGCCTGACTTCTGCCATGCCATTTTTTTTCTCAGAAATTATAGGAAAAGGGATGTAACTTACTTCTGTTCTGCTAAAGGTAGAGAGAAAAGTGAGCTTTGTTACGTGTGTCTTCCTGGTGTGTCTCATGAAGGAATGCAGTTTTCCACATAAGACCTAATTGCCTAAGCCCAGTGGTTCCCAGCCTGATAATGTGTTCTTGCCTTCTTTTTTCTCTTGCCAGTCTTTCCATTCTCTGTTCTTACCTTCCACTCAGATATCTAACTGGTTTTCTGCCTGCCTTTTTTTTTTCCCAAACATCGCTCAATGTCTCTGCTTTCCGTACCAACACACCAGGAAGTTTTGTGGTCTTGCTCCAAGGGCCTCCATCACTGATGGCAGAATTGAGGTGGGTCCCCTGTAGTAAAGAGGCAAAAGCCTGGAGTGGCTGGTTGCAGCATAAACGCAGAGTTAAGTTCGTACTGGGGGAGGAAGAGAATTGTAAGGGAGTCATGGCACCCTCTGCACAGCCCTGTGTGGTATGCGCTATGGCATACATACGACAGTGTTACAGTCCTGCGTACGTTCAGACCACTTCTCACCATTCATAGCACACCTAAACTTTTCCATGTATATGGAAGCTGTTGGCTAAATGAGGGCCTGATCAAAAGGGCCCAGAAGTTTTTGCAAGTCTAGCTATTGTCTTCCAAAGGTTTTGAATCATACCATGAGTTGCAGCAGTAGCACAGAAGGATTTGGCTGCTTTTTTGTGGAGCCACGATCCCTCCACCTGCAAAGCTGAGATGTGTATACATGGGGAGAGAAGACTAGCTATGGAGTCTCACAGGTTTTCCCATTTACTCTGTGCCAGGAGCTTTTGTGATGCTACTTGAGCTGCCAGTCTGATTGATGTGCAATAAATGTTGATGCTTTTCTAATATATCCATACTACAATAATATTAGGGCACTAGTAGGGCCTGTTTCACATTATGAAAGAAAAGAAAATTCAAAAACTTGCTATGTTCTGCAGGTACTGCAGTTTCCTACCCTCCTCCTCTGCCACAGGTGAGCCAGGAGGGGATTGCAGGGAAAGCATTGCCTTCGTACATTTGTGTGGGGCATGGAGGGAGAAGGAATACCTGGCCGGTAGTTTTCAAACTGGACCACGTCAACACCAAATCACTGCCCCCCTAGCCTGTGCCTGTGGGAAGTGAAGAGCACATCCTGGTGCTGCTTCTGAAGGTGACATGGCAGCTGGGACTTCTCATCTTGGGTCTTACCACCATGCTTTACAGTGATTTGGTTGGTTCTCCATGGAGTGGCAAAGAAAGGAGGAGGATACATAATATTTCAAGACAAACCACTGTGGTTTAGCTTTTGATGGAAAATAAAGACAATATAATCATGCTGCATGCTAAGGTGTTTGTGTGAGAAACAAAATTTCTTGCTAGGTGAGCAACTGCAGAACCATCCAAATTTAGCTTGTGATAGTTTGGCACTAGATTTGCTTTAAAAGAGGTGAAAAAAACCACACCATAATTTTTCCAGAAGAAAAGCAACTATTGGCAATTTTAAGCCATCTTTGTTAGTGTTTTATGGCTGCAGAGTGAAACACTGGCTGTAATATTACCATGACAGTTTGAATTCACCCTGTTACCTATATGTTGTTATATAATGACATAATCACATGCTTTTCTTTTCCCTCCTGCCCTGTATGACTTTGTCACTGTCTCCTGGCTGCTTTGCCGTAGTGGGCTCCGTGCCTTCTGTTAGCAGTTCTCCCCGGGAGCAGCAGGTTACAGTGCACTTCTCTCGTGATGCGCTGGTTATCCCCTAGGTGCATATTCATAGTTGTGCACGACAAAGCACGTATCAGACTCTTAGAGTCTGATCCTTAACATGGTCCTGTAACTAGATGTCCCTCAAATAAGGCACAGCTTTGCGTCTATGTTTCTCGTGTCAGTGGCTCCTTTCTTTTTCTTTTTCAGTATCTGTAGTAGGTCTCGGCTCTCTCTCAAATCTCGTCTTAAATTGCAATTCTAGTGCCTTCCTGAGGAAGGCAGATGTAACTGTTGCTTTATTTTAGTTTTGCCATGCGGAATTTCTGTAATGCCTCAGGAATGTGAAGGAAGGCTGAGATAAGGGAGAGGGGAAGCATGGGAAATTGAAAATAAAATAATGAAGATAGACAGGTTAGAGGGGACAGTGCTGAGTGAAGGATCTTGGAAGAACACTGATGCTGAAGTTGAGGCAAATGACAAGCTGCCTTAGGAAGAAAGCAAAATTGGTGAAGAGGATGAATGGAAACCGAGTCTGTCTGCAGTAGAGTCCCTTATCCTTCTCAGGAAGCATATCCTTAGGACTTGCTTCCTAGAGTTACTTGAAGCATCTAAATAAAAAGGGAACGGTGAAGCCTACCATATGTGATAAGGAGGCTTAGGAAAAGGAAAAGGAATGTCAAGAAAAGGAAGAGCATCCCTGCAATTTTTGGTTATTAAAATGCTGCCTGACTTTTCATTTTGGGTCTAAGGAGGTTTTTACCATCTTTACTAACCAGCTCTCTGAACCTCTTGATATTAACCTACAGCAGACTGCTAGAAAACTTGGTATCTGTTAACGCAGGATCATTTTAGATGGTGCTACAAAATAGGTCTGGGGAAATGCTCCTTTTTAATAGTGCAGCAATGCTTGTTGAACTGTCTGCTGGGGGATTTATTATAAGTATTGATGCAGCTATAGTGGGTCTTGCCTTTCACTTCTGTATTTATTTCCTAATCATAATGAATCTCTATTCCATTGCCAAGCTCTGAGGTTGGTGCAGGAATCTGAAAATTACATCTGCAGTTGCTGTGGGCAGTATACTTTGAGCCAATTTAATCTTTAATGTGAGGGATTAAGGGATTGGCTAAATCGATACACCTTCCCAGTGAAGGAGGAATATTTCTGTCTCGTGGTTTCATCCTCCCGGATTTTGATGAGGAAGCTTTTGAATATACCTGTCTTCAAAACTTTTCCTTTTGTCAGTCATTAACTCTTAGTTGCAGGTATAAGCTTCATTATTGAAGCTGACGCAAATTTTTAAGCCCACAGTAGTCAAATGTGGAAAATCCTTAATTAAGTCCACTGCCTCCCTGAGGGTCTGTTTTGTGCTCCTGAGGTAGCGATGGACTCGATGAATAATTCAATGGAGGATCATAAAGGAACACTGCCATAAAGTTAGAAAACCTTTTGATTTTGGGTGGGGTTTTTTTTTTTGGTACTGGAGATTTTGCATTATTATTCTGTGATCTTGGCATGACACTTGAATTTATTTTATGTTATTGTCCATGCCATTGGTAGATAACCTTCTAAAGGCAGGTGAGCCTTCTTTGGATGAATGCTGAGCACCGTTGATTATGACACAAGGGGAAGTACAAAAGACCTTGCAGTTAAAAACAACAACCTAACATATTCTCTGAGGAGGAGTATTCTTTCCTGTATCTCTCTAAATGCTTTGTGAGACAATTGGATGTTGGAGGGCTGCCTCCCACTTCTTGGAAAGCGTTTTGGCTTCAGAGGAAACGGGATACTTCAGGCAATTCGTATGGCTAAATCCCAGAAGAAATTCAGCTTTTACCAGTTGCTGACCAATGCTGCCTGAAATGTCTACCTTGGAAAACATGATCAAGCCTTCATTTCTCGTTCTGATCACTCATTGGTTTTGT
>NW_008825564.1:2150528-2151569 GCF_000699105.1 Pygoscelis adeliae | reverse complement strand
AACATATATAGTAGGTAACTTAAAACCAGTAAAAACTGTACAGATCCGTATTCTGCTACAAATACTGTCAAATTCCCATGCCTTAACAGGCTACAGAGTTTCATCTGTAGAAATGTCAAGAAAATGGATAACACTGGTTTCTGAAAAATTTAACCTCCTTACATTTTTAAAAACATTTTTAAACATCTTCCTTTCTCCCCTTCTGCTAGTCAATTCATCTCATTCTTCTTGTTCTCATTCTATGCTTCTCTCACTCACTTTCTCTTTTTTCCTCCCTTTTTCTGAGCTGCAGTTTAGGTTTGTTTGGTTTTTGGTGGTTTTTTTTAAGAACAATCTACTTTTTAAAAAATCAACTCTCTCTCCTGTCTTGTTAATGTCTTTTCATCACTCAGACTTTTCCTGGCTGCCCTCTCTTGGTAATATTCTTTCCCTTGTGTTTTCTTTTTTTTTTTGAGATTTTTGTCTGGACTTTTTTGCTTTTCCCTAAAGAAAAAAAAGATATGATGTTGTTACGGAGTGTTACGCATCATGGTGGTTTTCTGTTTTGCCTCATGGTAATGGGCAGTATTGATCAAAGGACCAGAGGAAGAGAAGAGGATCTGCAGCATTTAGTACTCCTGTACTGTGAGCTGGTTTTGGTTTTTGTCTGTGTAACATCTAGTGTATTAGAAGCTACATTTCCATGTTGGACATTCCCAATTGTGTAGCTCTGCAAGGACTGAAGAAAGGAAAAACTGGCAGAAGTAGATTCCTAATATCAAAGTAAAGGGCAGCCAAGTAAACCGGAGTCAAGGTAGGACTGAAGGAAGATGGAATATGAGCCGGCAGTGTGCCTAGGTGGCCAAGAAGGCCAATGGCATCCTGGCCTGTATCAGAACTAGTGTGGCCAGCAGGAGTAGGGAAGTGATTGTCCCTTTGTACTCGGCACTGGTGAGGCCGCATCTCGAATACTGTTCAGTTTTGGGCCCCTCATTACAAGAAAGACAGTGAGGTGCTGGAGCGTGTCCAGAGAAGAGCAGTGAAGCTGGTGAAGGGTCTGGA
>NW_008825564.1:2149193-2150351 GCF_000699105.1 Pygoscelis adeliae | reverse complement strand
TGCCCAGGGAAGTGGTTGAGTCACCATCCCTGGAGGTATTTGAAAGATGTGTAGATGTGGTCCTTAGGGACATGGTTTAGTGGTGGACTTGGTAGTGTTAGGTTTATGGTTGGACTCTGATCTTCAGGGTCTCTTCCAACCTAAATGATTCTATGGTGCCAAGAGTTCTCCTGCAATGTCCATGGTTTCTGCCTTTAAATATTTGTTTCTCTCACAGAAAATTTAACCACCGTACCTGCCGATTGTGAAATGCCTGGTGGTTCTGCAACTCATTGTGGATTTGTGAGGGGGAGGAGGAGGAAGATAATAGGGTGCAGCCACTTCATGAGCATTAATGATAGACCTCCATTTGAATGAAGGTTGTGTGGGCTTCGTGATTTCCTCACTACTTTCCTTTCCTTGGTAAAATAACTGTTGTGATAGAAACATGAATCAAGCCAGCAGTATGCTCTGTAGACATACAGAAGTATTTTCAGTCTAGAGCTGTGTGTTGTGTTTCTTTCCCTGCTAGTTTTCACCAGTTTATGAAGTAAACATGTCCATTCCCTGCTTATTTCTCCTCCATAACCAGAGTGATAAAGGAAATAACATTAAAATCATACCCTTATCAGCTGTATTTATAGCATTTTACTTTGGAACAGGATATGAGTCGTGAAGAGAGTATTACAAATATAATAATGAATGTTGTAAATCTGTTGCCAAGATTAGGAATTATTTCTCTGGGTATTTATAAGAACACCTTTTTTTTTTCCTTTCCCTTTTTACCATTGCTGTTACTGAAGATCCGTATCTGTAAAATTTGCCTACAGATATTTAGATGTAGTAAAGGGCCTTCCATCTTCCTTTCTTACAGAAATGTAACATGTCAGCTCTGCCTTATTTTGCACAGCAAATGCTAGAAGATGATGCTTGCAGAGAGTGTGTCTGAGGATCATTTCAAGGCTGCTTTACATATTGATTACTCAAATTGCCATTTAATTTGCTGTATAGCAATACACAGTGCCGTAACTATTTCTCTGGCATTCTTATTGATTGCTGAAATTCTGCCTTACATTATATGCATATATGGTGTCACCATTAAATATTTATGTGCTCATGAAATGTTAATATGTCAGGTTAATGTGAAACTCAACAAAATGCATTTGCCAGAAGCAAGCA
>NW_008825564.1:2116204-2149163 GCF_000699105.1 Pygoscelis adeliae | reverse complement strand
CTTCCCTTCCCCTCCCCCTTACCCTTTCATTTTGCCTCTCCATTAATTTTATTACCAGTGTTTCTCTGCTGTATCTAAATCCGTGTCAAAGCAGGCCCCTGCTCCAGTATGCAGATTTTATGTTTTATTATGTGAGAGAGAAAACACAGTAATAATAAAACAAGAGAAGTGATCTCAGGGAGGTGTTGAGACACAGCTTTATATTGCACTTGCGCTACTCTATCATCGCTCCTGCGTTTGGGTATGGAAATGTAGCACTATCCTCCATGAAAGAGACTGAAGCAGGATGACTCATCCAGAATGCAAAGTCATATTCACATGTTCCTTAAATGGTGGCTGCAGCAACGTAAAACAAAAATTGCAGAGGTGTTTCTTTGATTTGGTACAGCTGTTATCCAGAGATGAGATGGAACAATTAGGTGTAATTTAAAACAAAACATTTAGAAGGAAAAGTAACTCCTCTTGGCAGACTCGTGAACATGATTCTGACACCGTCCTGTTGGGAAAGCCCCGTAAAAATTTGTGGGGGTCAAATATTTATAATATTCCTAATGACTTTCTAAACTTCTGTGGGAAGTCTAGGTGATGTAAAAAAACCAAAACAAAAACCTGGAAAACAAAAGAAAGTGATCATCCACTCTCATACACAGAGGGCAACCATCCTTTTACATCCCTGGGTGGTGAGTCAGGAGCAGAGTGTCAGCTAGAGGCTGCCCTTTGTACAGTGGGACTAAAATAGGTGCTTGGTGAAGAGGCTTTGGCATGCTATGTGAAACACGTAACTTTGCTACTTGCTTTTGGGGTTTTCACTCTTTTCCCACTTTTTCCTTTAACATCTTCACAGAGAAGGCTTCTGCACATACAGGAGCATGAAACAGTCACAACTAAGATCTGAGGAGGGAGGGAAAAGTTTTGCTGGCATCCAGCGTTGCATTGGCCCTCTCCTCCACCACATTGTTTTGAGTGAAGTTCCAGCCTTCGAGCCTTTTGTAAAGCTTTCTTTGCTGCCAAAATTTTCAGACTTAAAACAAACAAACAAACAAACAAACACACACACACCCCCAAACAAACCAAAAACACAACCAAAAAAAAGCCAAACAAAAAACGTGATGAAGATGGGAGCTAAGGAGACAGGAGGAATGCAAAGCAGAGAGCAATGTCTAAACACCTGTTTGTGAAGAAAATTTAGGCAGCCTCTGAGGTTGTCTGGCAAAATCTCTTACCTTTGAAATTCATATTCTTCCTCTGTCCTTCATTCCCAGGCTATGCAGCAGCTGTTTAGGATGTGTTTTGTTTCTTTTTTTAAAGCTAGTGGCAAAGTTTGTTACTCCAAAGACAATTCTTACTGCGAATCTGTTTTGACCGTTTCTTTTTTTTTTCCAGCCCCTATTTTGCTCTCTTTTCAGGCGCACAGCTTCAATTAAATCTATAGTATTTTTATAACCAATTTTTTCATCTACAGTGAAATAATGTATCTGATATGGCAGAGCTTAGTGGGTATAAAAATGTCCAAGGAATTCTTTTCTCCCATTTATTTTGCAGTGTCACTCAACAGAGAATATAAAGGCTCTCCTTGAGTCATTTTTGCAGCATTCATAGGCTTGATGCAAGAGTGATCCCTGAAATATTTTGCATGCAAACGCAAGTTTCTTCCATAATCGAGAAAATGCGCACATTTTCTTCCTGTGTGGACTTCAGTTTGATTTTTGACACTTGGACCTTTTTTGGAGCCTGAATCCAAAATGCAATTTTGGTCCCACTTTTTTTTTTTTATAGTTCCTGCTAGGTGTGTTCATGTCTATAAATCATAATATCTAATTTCCTTTAACTGACAAATTTGAAATGAAACTATTTCTTTCTCTTTGGCTTCTATTGCAGTTTCTCCAAGCCAGGGGTGGTGCAGAACAGCAGCAGTGCATAGGAATGGCAAAGGTTCCGTGTTGGTCACGGAGCAGGACTGCTTCTGTATTGCTGACTGCCTCAGACATAGGTCATTTAGCTTGGGGGAGGGCTAAGGTTTATGAAAACAGAGCCTCCACGCACAGTTTCCTAAATTCAGCCTGGTATATCTTGTAAATGTTGGATGTGGAGGACAGTGCTTCAATTCATGGGTTCTTCAAACTGATTATTTTCCATTTTGATTCCTCCTCCAGATTGTCCTGGAGAACAGCAGTCGAGAAGACAAGCATGAGTGCCCATTTGGCCGAAGTAGCATTGAGCTGACAAAGATGCTGTGCGAAATACTGAAAGTAGGAGAGCTACGTAAGTTGACCTGTTTGTTTGCCCTCTAAGAACCATGGAGTGAGTTCAGTGATACCTAAAGTCTATTTCAATGCAAGAATTTTCTTCCGAGAATCATTTCTCAGTATGGTTACGCTGTGCCAGTGTACCATATGACTATGCCTATTTTTCTGTGTGTCTTACTAATTTGTGGACATACCAGGGATGAGGGTGGAGTAGGGGAAATGGGACCTGGTCTTTGAATCTCTTCTGTATGAAACAGGGCAGTTGCATCATTTCCATAGGGGTCAGTTAATTTCCCATTGGGTGATTTGGTGTAGTAGACTTCATGGTCTTATCATTCCATGGGCTTGTCCATAAGTTGGTTTTATATGAGTATCATAGTGATTCTTTGTGGGATTGCTCATCTAAACTGACACATCCCGTTTTCTCTTAGATATCTAAAGCTCTATCTAAATACCAGATGATATATGTATCATTTACTCTAACAGTGTGATACGAAATACTGTATTTTAATACAGAATAAACAAGCTGTCTTTGGCTCCGATTACAGTCCCTTGACAAATTGTTAGATACTATCAAACAGAAGAGTATGTCTGTATTTTCATTAGTCTAGAGTGTCGGTGTTTAACTGTATCAATATAGATAAACTTCAGTTACCCATCAATAATGTTTTGGATCCAGCTGCAGTCTGTTTTGGCAAGCACTACCACAAGCTTCATTTTCTTGTTGCATAAGCAGGGGGCACAATTGAGATGCTTTGTTTCCTTCAGAGACACTTTCTTCCTTTTAAATTTTTTCCCTAATAAAATTTTTTCTTTTACCTTTACACCCAAGTCCACAAAATGTAATGAGAGAAGAGCAATGCAAAAGGCGGCAAGAAAGCCTATAGGTATCATTAGTTCTTGTTCCTACCAGCTCTGCAACAGACATCAAAAGCACTGTTTTAAAAGTATGATTTGGCTGTTAATACCTCTAAAGCTTTTAAATGCTGTGTCTTGAGAGAATTTATTGACCAAAGGAAAAATCTATCTCTGTGCAATGGGCCAGGATAAAACCTGTGCATTGCTTGCCGCTTCCAAATTGACACTCGGTATTTGACAGACCCGGACAAATGGTATGATGTTTACTTTTGAATACTGTCCTAAGTAAACCAGAGTTATTAAGGAGCACATTCACTATGTCTATAAATAAACAGTTTAGCAACTATTTTAGATGTATGGTAATGTGTTGTGTGAGGTTCAGACTGTAACAGATACGTCTCCCTTAAAATAACGTTACTGCTGCAGTTGAGGTGTCTAATGCCAAATCGTGCATGATAGGTCTGTCTGAATTTTTCTGCTGATAAATGTAGGAGGGACATATCATCTCAACAAAGCTGTAAGACTATTTGAATTAAGTGCTAAAGATCAATTTTATTTTTACAAATGCACAGAAAAATATCTGAAATCCAAAGTACGGCTTTTTACATAGTGGTTTTCTGTATGTCGTATCACTCCATGGGAATTGCACTGCACTTTGCTGCTAAGAAAGATGATTGATCTAGAGGTTAGCCAGGTGCCTCAGACTTTTTCCTTGATGTGTCATAAGAAGTCATTCAATAAATAAACCTCTCTTTTGCCACAGACGTGTTTGTTGTCCACATGCGGGGGGGGCTATTAGTATGTAGACGACTTGCCACATGTGGTACTGTTCGTTCCAATTGCTTCTAACTTCTGCAGATGCAGATAGCTTCTTTCATGTTTTAACCTTTTCATTATCTGGTCTTTTGAAGCGCGGACTGTGAATAAAATAAGAGGATTTGGGGTTGGGGGCTCAGTTACCGTATGAAGAAAATATGAAAGGAAAGCTATTTTTGCTATCTTAGCTTTAGAAAGAAAATGAATTGTCATATTTTTTTGTTTGTTTTTTTGGGTTTTGGCGTTTTTTTGGTTAGAGTAGCTCTATGGTTTGGAAGTGTGGCGTTAGAAAGAAAACTGAAAAATTCCCCAAGCATAGCTCTGGCTAAGGGATGTTAGCTTTTACTGTTCTGAAGCCACTTGCTTTGGTGTTTAAATTAAAGCTGCAAGTCACTGGGATGCTAGATGTGCTAGTTTGCAGCAGGCTCCCGTGGTGTTCTCTCATAGGCGTGTGACGTTGTACAGAGAAGATTTGATGCTGAGGAGAAGTGCACTGGTGCTTCTGTTGATAGAAATCAGATGTAGCACGACTGACTTCTGTAAAGCCATGCTAATCTACACCCACAGAGCATCTGTCTCTGGATGCGGCAATAAGATTGCGTCGTAGCCCTGTATTCACAAGGGACAGAGCTAAGGTTACCTCTAACTCATCTTGACGACTCACCTGTTCATCAGTATGTTTCCTTAATGGTTTTGTTTATGTGGATCTCTTAATTGTAATTTAAAAAGGCTGTAATAAAATACACCTTTAAAAT
Source organism: Pygoscelis adeliae (assembly GCF_000699105.1). NCBI lineage: Eukaryota > Metazoa > Chordata > Aves > Sphenisciformes > Spheniscidae > Pygoscelis > Pygoscelis adeliae. The sequence continues at coordinate 2,144,488 of NW_008825564.1, read as the reverse complement.
TATGTACAGAAAACAGATTTCTTGAAAATGGCTGTCACAGATGCGCATCTTAAATGACCTCTGATCAGCTGTGTATTTTGTTGAGAAGTGCGAACTAGACCTGACATCTTAGAAAAATGTACATTTAGGTTTATTCTTCACTTGAAAATAAATACCGTATTGCTGAAGAGGACTGGACATCTTAAAAATCAGTAGTTACAGTTTAGGGCAAAGGTGTCCCTGGTAGTTTGTATGTGTTAGGTGTCAAAATATGTATTTAGGCTGCCAGTGTTTCTTTAGAAATTCAAAACTAGTCATTATTGTATTGGAACATAGAACTATTTTTCTAACAGTTTCTGAATTGTATAATTTAAAAGCCACAATAAATTACCTTTTGCTTATGAAATATTCAGCAGTGGAAACTTTCTTAAAGCACAGAGTAGATAAAAGCTGCTAGACTGTCCATTATTTATGAAGAGCACTTTAATGCTGATTATATTCCCCTTGCTCCACTGTATTAAATACCTTCAGGCAACAAGACGACATTTTACCATTTCTTTTTGGTCCTTTCAAGCATGCATTCATCCCAGCAAGGACTCACAAGAAAGTGTTAAAGGCATCCCACCTCTTCTGCTTTTGTATTTCCCCAAATCCAGGTACTCGACTTCTTAATTCTTTGACTTTGGTTCCAAAATGTTCATGACTTGGAAAGTCACCTCTTCTTCAGCAAAGCATTTAAGCGTATGTTTAAATCTTGTGTAAGTAAAGAAAGCTCAAGTGCAAGCTGTGAGTTGAGCATATCGTAACTGCTTTACAGAGGTGGACTTGCAGAGTAGAGGAGCTAAAACTTAAGAGAAAGGTTGGTGGGCAATTAAAAGGTTGGTTTAAGTAACATGGAAGTTAGGACGAAACATGTCCATAAGCCTCTTCATTGAAATCTCTGAATCAGGAGAGAGTGGGATATTTGACTATAAATCTTTTAATCTTGTGCTACTGTTGCTGTTAAAAAGGCATTGAAGAGAATGGCTCTACTGAGTACTTGCCAAGGCACTCATCTTGGCAAACACTGTGGTAATTCTGATTTCTCCAGTAATAGCTTCCTTCGTATATCTTGGCTAACAAGATGATTCGTTTCTCGTCCTCTGTGTCTCGGAGATGACATCAGACAGTAACACTTATCCCAGTGATCAATCCTCCTTCTCCTGTAGGGTGAGGCACTTTGACACTCCGCATCCCTGGTACACTGACAAGTTTACAAAGAGCAGAAAAGATCAGGCCATTTGTATTTCCTCCTTAGCAGCTGTGAAAGCTAAGGTAACCTCCATCTTCCCTCTTCTTCCTTCCAAGTTTCAGTACATGACATACATGCTCAGGGGAGAAGGAATACCCACATAACAGAGTCCTGGCTTTGCTGGGAGGCGGTAACATTGCAGGTAAATATAAAAATTAAAAACAAGATCCTGAAAGACCTTCCAGAACTGGAATTGGTAAATTTAATGGGAAATCTGGAGTTCATTAAAACCTAGTATTCATTAAAACCTAGTATTTGTCATAAGAAAGAATTTGAACTCAACATTTTGCATAAGTAGCCCTAATCCTCTCTGATCTGTGCCTACAATGTACCTGTGCTCAGCATGTGACACTGTTCCTACCTCCAAAACCCCTTCAAACTCTCATTCCTGGTGGGAGGTGGTACTTGACTCTATTACCTGATTTATGCAGAACTGGTACAGCTTCCCAGGCTTGTTGCCTTATTTCCATACAGGTTCAACTGAAGTCGGTTTGTGTTGAAGCTGGTGAGGAGGCTTGTAGCTGATAGATGAACGATAAGTTAGTGCTGAGAAAAGACAGTGCCACCACCGGAGCTTCAGTCTAAAGATGTTCATAAGCCAATATTGTTGCATGCCTGAAGTTATTCTATAGTTAAGGCATGTCAGACTTCGAGTATTTTTCAGTGTATTTTTGAGCAGGGGACAGATGTTGAACTGCCAGTGTTCCCATTTGATTGTTTTGGTGGGTGGTGTTTAGGGGTTTTGCAAAAATCTGCATTCAAGCTTTATGACAGACCACAGGGGTGGTCTGTCAGATATATGTTTGTCCTAAAGCTTCTGTCAGATAAACAACTTCTTCACTGGGTTTTCTTGCTTTTCTATTGTGGGGAATTTAATTGTCATGGTTTTGTTAGATTGGATCGATTTATCGGATTTTTTTTCCTTGAAAGAGAAGATCTAAATGCTAATGTAGTGTAATGCCCTTGATGCTGTTTGTACATGTTCTTGCTATAGATTTCTCATTGCAATTATTGCCCAGGTTGCAGAATTGAAGTGGTCTAGATATTCTTACCTTATTGTCCCTTTATCAAATAGAACGTGCTGGGCATTAAAAGGTATACAGTGATATTCATGGTTGTACCCGCTGAGATGAAGGTAATCAAATCTCATGCTTCAAGGAGTAAGCTGATTGCTGCAAGGGTCAGGAAGCACTTTTATGTATTTGCACAATTTTTTCTCTGCATTGCACAATCCATAGTGTGCGGTGTAGTTTGTTTCTGTTGGTCTTTCCCTGAAAGCATATTGGTCACTGCAGGATCAGCATTCTAGACCTGAGGGCTTGCCTGGTTTCATTTTCCTTTTGCTACAGCAAATCCAATATGTTTATAACAGAATGTCATATTTTAAATTTTTTCCTCTTGCTTGAAAGCTAATTGCCTTTTCATCCTCCTCTTCTTCCTCCTTCTCTTAAATTTAAATAGAATAAAGCCCCAGAAATAGTAAATAAAATTAGATAGGGGAATTTTTAGTGTTCTCATACTTCTTGCAGTTTCATTTTCTGGAGACTGAAGCATTTTATGAGTCAGGAAATGTCTGTTAGGAATTTGAAAAACTTTTCTCGCCAAAAAGGTATTTAGTGAAGGGTAGCAATTTTCTGTTTCATCCTGAACTTTTGTCTTATCTTTAGACTATGATAAAATAATTAAACAGAAATTCTAACTTCCTTTGTCTTAGTTCTTTACTGCATTCATTCTTACGTATCCACCTTTTTATCCTCTTGCCCAGGCCATCATCACATCAGATAACTCCCAGTCACAGCAAAAATTAAGCAGATCTTGAGTGAAGGCTAGAAGATAAACAACGTTTGAAAACGATTTCAGTAGCAGTGAAGGGGGAAAAAAATACCTAAAATAATCCACACTGATCTTGAGTTTTAAGGGTTCCTTTGGAAACGTTACTAGCAAATTAGCCATTCCTGACTATAGAGACATTAAATATGCTTGTCCTTGATGCTAAGCTAAGAACTTGCTGAGTAGTCTGGCTTGTACTTTTCTTTTGTATAATAGCAGAATCTTATTTTGTCACAGTCCTCTATTCCTGTTCGCTGGCACAGTCCCGCAGGAGAGAGAGAATGAAACTTTCTTTTTCTAGGGAGATACTAATTTATTTGCAATTAACATCATCTTGCGCTAAAAAGTCTCAGTCTCTTCATCCTTATGGTAAACTGTGAAGTCTCTACAAAATATCTACTGTAATCTGTGAGAATATGAGCAACGGAGCTGCAGACACCTTTTGAGCAAGGTGTTTCATTTTTACCTCTGAGTGACAGTGAGACAGATTTTGGAATGTTACTTTCTACACATGGTGCTGTTGGCTTCAGAGTCGTTACAGTATTGGCTTCTGGGTCAGTTAGCTAGCCACCCTGGTCTGTCTAGTATCCTCTTGTGTTTTTTTCTGTTGCCTACTTCCATATGTCTGCTCTTTGGAGCAGGGGTCATAACTTGTTTTGTATGTGCGAAGTGCTTAACCTTATTGTGTCCTGGGTGCAGGATTCCTTAGCTCCTTTGAAATTACATTTACTCAATTTTCAATATTACTAATAAGAACAAGCAGCATGGGGGGTGTGGGGGGGAACTCAAAAAACACTTAAGGGCAAGAAAGAGGTGTGGATGTAAGGGATTTTTTTAGAAATTGATTCATGTATCCAAAAGACAACAAAGAGGTAACTTGATTAAGCGTGAAGAGCTCTTTCATCTGGTAATGAAAGGGATGGCAAGAATCAAGACCTGGAAGTTAAAGCCTGATAAATTCAAACTGGGAGTAAGGTATAGGCATTAAATGTGAGGATGCTGAACTAAGGAACTAGCAGAACAGAAAGCTGAAGAATGATGAGAGGAGAAGGAAAAAAAAAAAATCTTGATGTTGATTTCCTGTGATTACTGGAAGCTATGGCTTTGGCAAATTTGATGGCATGGTAGAATAACAGCTATACCTTGTTCTAATGTGGTTACTGGAACCCAATTCTAGGATTTTTTTTTTTTTTTAATAGGCTATAATGGACGGTGTAGTAACTTAAAAGTCTGGGCAGATGTGACAGCAAACAAGAAATATTAAAATATTTTGGATTATTGCCATAGGAAAAAGTATGGCTAAAATAAAATCTTCAAAATATCTCCCATTTTGAAAACTCTGCATCTCTTCTGAGCTTGGAGAACTTTGTTAGCTGTTCATTCTGTGTGTTCCACAGCACTTCTTGGTTTCCCAAGAAGATATAAGTGAACACTCTGAAAAGTACAACAACAAACTTCCCTCTTGTGTTGTCAAACATTGGAACAGGCTGCCCAGGGAAGTGGCTGAGTCACCATCCCTGGAGGTATTTGAAAGATGTGTAGATGTGGTGCTTAGGAGCATGGTTTAGTGGTGGACTTGGTAGTGTTATGTTAACGGTTGGACTTCATGATCTTAAAGGTGTTTTCCAACATAAATGATTCTATGATTCTAAGGGTGTCTGCCTCAAAGAAGGAAACAATAGGCAAAATCTTATAATAAAATTCAGGCTTTTAAAGTTCACTTGCAAACCTGCAGAAAGAAGGAACTTCAGACATCTGGAACAATTTCTGTACATTTTAAGGGCTGGTCATTGTTCAGAGACAGTTTAATGCTGAGCAGGTTGAAATTAAGAGAAAAATAATCTTGGAATCCATTCTGGACCTTCTTATTTCACTTTGTGAAATATTCACTTTGTGTTAATATTTTATAAATATGGATTTATTAAAAGTAGCCAAAGTCTCTTGTATTTTGAAGCAAGCTATGCTTCAAATCTGAAGTAAGCCCTCATGGTTTCACAGCACTGCTGTGCAGCAGACTGGAAATTTTGCAGCTGCTCCTTTTAAAAGAGGCATGTAGTTGCTTAATGAATTGTACACAGAATCGAACGACGTATAAAAGCCCAGCGTTGCTTTAATGGCAACTTCAGTGTATTTTAATGTTGCTTTGTATATTCTAGAAATGTTTGTGCTGGCAAAGCTAAAGGATTTGCAGGGTGGAAGTAAGACATGTTGCAGGTGAAGAGGTTTTTGTATCTGGACAAGGCAGAATGATTTGGGGGTTTGAGGACAATTGCATTAGCAGCATGTCTGCTGACATGAGAACAGTGTTAACTGCTAATTCCTGTAGGTCCCAAGACAAGGCTGTACTTGCAAAGCCTAGAAAATGTGCAGTATTCTGGGAAACACACGAGGCCTTGCAAAGAATACCCCCTTCCTTGAGCAGTTGAATATCCTTGTTAACAAGCCCTTACTGAATTGGCTCTGAGGTAGTGAATGTACCACTAATTGTCCCAGGTTGTCTTTGCCCGTGGAGCTTCATAGATGCTTGCAAAGCACTGGACGCACTTCTGGATTGCTATTGACTGTGTAGTCAGGTCCTCTGTCAGAAAGCTTTCTCTCTTAGACTTCTTAACTTTGTATATTCTAAGTAAAATAGATACCTTTTTAAAATTTGAATCTGTGAGGAGAGCTTCTGAGCTTTAAAAGTATTTAAAATTCAAATTGCCAGGTTTCTGAGAGAGAAGATCAGGCAGAATGCCCCTGATGCAGTACTAACCAGGGGTAAGGCAGGCACTGAGTACACCTTAGTTGCATTTATCTGAAGCTTTTCTCTGGTTAACACATGCTGCTTCTCCAACCATGCACTGTGCATTGTAAACAAGCTGTTTGTGTTTATTCAGGAAGCCACAAGGGTTCCTTCTGTTGCTTGGTGGACCAAACGGACGAATACAGGTGTTCTCGGAATAAACACCAAAGCGGGAAATACTTAACTTTTGTCATGTAATTGTACTTAATTTTGGCACCACGTGATTCTGCGGAAAGCTACTTTAAACTGACTGATCATATACCCACTTGAAACTGGTGGAAGAACTGTTTTCATGGAGGTACACTTACCCATCGGTCATTCCTGATCTATTAAAAAGGGCATGTCTTTGATTTATTTTTTGCAAGAATGTTTTCTCAAACAGTTGATCAAAACAACAATGAAAACAGAGTAATGAGAGCCTGAAATCTTAATATATTTTCTTTAAATTATTTGTCATTCACTAGCAGTATTTAATTGCAAAACAGGATCAAACTGCCCTTAATGTACTTTGTTGTAAATCTTTACCGGTCAAGCTCTGGCTTTGCAAGTAAAAGTAACAGTAGTGGTGAGTAACCTGAAGGATTGGAGCTGTGCTGTGAAGGTGACACAGATTTTTAACATTGGGTTACTGATGTTATGTACATGTTGAAATACCATCTGTCACTTTCATTTCTATTGAAATGCTTGCTAATGAAAAAGCTTAAGAAAATTAGCTTCTAACAATTAAACTTCACTTGCCCTTCTTGAAGAAGTGTAGATTAGCTGGAACTGTGACAGGAGAAAGCTATAGACCCTCAGGCCTTTTACAGACCTTAGAGATGTTCATATTCAGCAAGAGCTTTTAATAGTGCTGCCTAAGTAAAATAAAAACAGGAGTCTGCAGGGTTATATTTTGCTCTGTTCCATGAAGAAGGATTCAAAAAGTGAGTACAGCCACTCTTGAAACTGCCCTTTCAGCTTTACTTCTTTACTCCGCATGTGGCATTCTCTATTCCTGGATTAGCAGAAACGTTGCATAAATGTTTAAATGGCATGAATGCATTTTCATGGTATATTTCTTTATATGTGACAAGGAATTGCATTTCTTGTTTCATAACATTTCTGGTCTCTTTGTGCTGAAGTTTTGCCATGGCTATCTTTTGTGAATTGAAAAATAACTTCAGTGTAATTTTTAAATATAAAGCTTTAATACCTGCAAGTAAGGGAAGAGGGAGGGGGATTCTTAATTTTGGGAGAGGAATTCCAAATAGCCTGGCGAATTGGCTTATGGCATTAAAATGACAGTAAATATGACGTAGTGTTGTGGGGTGGAGCCAGGAGGTGAAATCGTGACCTCCTAGAAAACTTCGCATTAGGATTTCAACATCCCTCTTGTAGGGCATCGGGAACATAAGCATTGGCACGCCTAGGCCGTTTTTTAGCTAACGTAGCTAGACTTTTCATTTTGTTGTTTCATGAGAGTTTTGAAAGAAGACGGCCCTAGTTCTTCTTGGGGGAATACAATTCCTCTCACGTTTCTTTTGCTCAGTGTGTTAGGAGGTCCATATGTGCTCTCAGGACACCTCTCAGAAACAGCAGTCTCCTGTAATTCCTCATCACCAATTTTTAGACAAATTAGAGCTGCACTCTTTGTACACACTAGTTGTGTGCCTATATACACTGAGAAGTCATTAGAGGAATATAATTATGTGCTGCCGACTCCAGGAGCCCATCACAGTAGGCAGTTTATTAATAGGGAGACATGCATGCATGCACCCAAACAGACTCTTGGTCTTTGAAGCCAGGTTGTCATATGAATTTAGGCTCCCATAATTTCTTATTTCGTATATTGGGGATATTGGAACAAAATGGAGCTCTCTATGAAGAGTTACAAGATATGTGCTTTCTGACGGAATAATTGTTAGCTGCCCCTAAGCACCTTTTAATGTACTGTGCCCCTTTGGTGACTCTGTTCTGGATCTTTCCAAGTTGTTTTTGAAGGAAAAATTTATGGCTCAAGTTAGAGGTATTTCTATTTTTTCCCTTCAGTCTTGTTCGTTACTGAAGTTTGTATAGACTTTATTCTTTTCTCGCAGTTTCAACTGCTATGTATTAACAGACCTCTGGCCTCTAGCAGTTCTAGGTTCCCACTCTTTCAGGATCAAGCTATCTGCTTATTTTTCCTGGGCCTTTGTGTTCTATACGTGCACAGGTTGCTAAGTTACTTGCTAATAATCCCCCAATTGGCTGGTGGCTCTATTTTCTTCCCTAATTACCACTACAGAGCATCAGTTTAATTATTCTATTGAACCTCTAAGAAAGGACTTAAAACGTCCATCAGCTCTATCCAGATTTGTTGTCTCTTCACATCAAAGACCCACTTGATGACAGACACTTTTAAAAATAAACATAGCATAATAATGTTAGCTATAGGCATGTATGAAGTGACTGGTGAGGAGCTAAGGAAAGTGTTGGACTCCTTGTTCATCTGAAGTAGGTTATCGAGACGCAAAAAATAATTGGTTGGTTGTGTACCTATGAATGTGAAAGAGCTTGTTGGTGTGACACGGCCTTTCTTAAGCTTTTTGCAATAAGTTTTTTCTTCTGGTGGATAAGTCGTCCTTTGGTCATTTGGTTGCTCTTTGGGTATATTTCATTTTTAAGTTTATAGTCTCTCAGCACAAACTATAGTTGGTATTTGCATAGTAAAATTCTAAGGCAAGATCTCCAATAGTTTGTTCTCTGGGCCTCTCCAAACACTCAATGAGAATTAAGCACCAAACTTACCAAAACAGAAAGCAAATCGCCTTATAACCATACATTTCACTTGTGTTAGTCTTAACATTGAGAACGTATTTTGTCCTTCACGTGTTCAGCTGTCGATAGTTTTTGATGTCTGGTGTAGAATACAATTTATTCATCCTCATCAGTGACAGGACATTGTTTAGCTGAACCAAATCGGACTGAATGCAACAGAATTCACCATAGGTTTATCACAGGGTGGAGCAGAGCTCGCAGGACCAAGTTATAGGCCCTCATTTTCCAAGTTGTAGGCTGCATGGTATCTCAGTGAATAGCTCAGTTGCTATTTATCTGGGGTTTTTAGAGTAGACGGCAAACCTCACCTCGGACGTTTCGGGGTGTATACCTAAGCAGGAAAAGTTACCTTAAGCCTTAAATAGGCAAAAAATGGGCTGAGCCATAACACAGGAGTGTTACTGCTAAATGTGTTTTGCTACAGGCAGAGACTGCTATCAAAATAAATGAAACCATTTTGGAAGAGGGGAAAAAATATCAAAGCCAGTGCCAATGAAAAGAAGCCATGAAGATGTGAATGGTTTTCCACAGAAAAAAGGGTTGAGTGTTTCTGTCTAGGCCCTAAATTTATTATTTAATCAGGCTGCAATTAGTTTTAATTTAGGCTTTTGACTTTTATGCTTTGCAATAGAAAAAATTCTTATGATTCTTGACTTTAAAAAAACAAAAGGAAAAGGGAAGAAAAAAAACCAACAACCCTCCCCCCATTTTTTTTTTTATAAAACATAAAGGCTTGGGATTTCAGAGGTGATACTACTGCAGATATTGAACAAAGACGAGCTTTGTGTGGAGTCATGGTGCAACTTGACCATTACCGTGAAAAATAGTGAATCTTTTATTCAGAAAAGACTTAAAACTTTAAGGACAGTGTAGCTCTCAGCTTTTTAGTTTTGTTGCCTGGTTTTCCTGTATCACTATTTTTCAGATATGTTTTGCGAGGGGCTTGTGATCAGATTGGAGCGATTCCTGCAGTGAACAGCTGCAGGTGCTGTTAGAACTCGTGGCCCTGGTACCAGCTAAGGGCTTAGATGGTGGTAGTCTTTGCCTAAATTAACATCCTAGAGTCCAATGTACTTCCAGTCTGGAAAGTTCACTGCCTTTTCATACAGTAGTCCTCTGGAAGGACTGGAGGATCACTGATCTACAATGCTATTTTGTTGATGTGCTATATTTAAAGGCATTAAAAGTCTTGAGGATTATTTGTGAGGTATTCTTGAGCTTTACAAGGCAGATGTTTGGAAGCGTATCCTGGAATTCTTCTCGTCCTTCAGCTTTCAGCGGTGGAGCCATCAGTCACCCCTTCTGTTTCCTTCCCCTTCTGTATAGTGAAGGGTAGTTCTAATAATTATTTCCTTGTGTTTGAAAATTATACATTTTGGGGTTTGTGAACACCTAGCACATCTACAGGATTTGCAGTGCAGCTGATCTAGAACTCAACCTGTTGTATCTCTGGCTGTGCTTTATTTGTGCGATGATGAGGTTCCATTTGACCCCCCCTCCCCCGCCCATTTTTAAATAGCACGTTCTCATGTTTTAGGAACGTTTGAGTTGCGTTTTCAGTCTTTTTCCTAATATTTGCATATTAATAAGTCATTGAAAAACATTATGTAAATTTTATATCTTGGTGAATATATTATCAAATCAAATGGCCTTTAAGGGTAATTGTAGAAAGCTACTATCAGCTAGGGAGATGAAATTTGCCTGTATTTAACTTCTCTCTTTTCCCATTCAGTTAATTACCAAAGACTTGGAATTGATACAGGCATTTCAGAAATACCACTAAAATGTTGGAGAGGAGGCATGCCTTGTTGGGATTTGGGGGTTTGGTTTGGTTATCAGTTTTGGGGTTTTTTTGGTTTGGCTCCCCCCTCACCTTGCCCAGGAAATTATTTATTTTCTGTGAAGTCACAGTTGGATTTCTTAGAAATATTTTGCCTTAAAGGTCTGTTTTGTTTGCTCAAGTTCAGGACATAAAGCTGTTGCAATCTCTGCATCTGCAAATTCAAACAAATTCTTGTATGTAAAAAGTGTTCTCTTTACCAGGCAATTGAGAGTAAGGGAAGAGGTAGCCTCCATTTTTAAATTAGGAACAGACATCCCAAGACTGACTTAAAAATCACAAGATTATATTGGAAAATCACAATTATTTGACCCTTTTTGCCATCTGTTTTTTGCGATGGCTTTCTCTGCATCTATCAGAGTGAGCTTAGAAATAAACAGTAAAAGTATGATTCTTTTGATCTTAGTAGGTGGAGTTTCAAGATGACACCAAATCTGGTGTGTGTCCTGGTTTCGGCAGGGATAGAGTTAATTTCCTTCCTATAGCTGGTACAGTGCTGTGTTTTGGATTTAGGATGAGAACAAAGTTGATAACGCACCGATGTTTTAGTTGTTGCCAGCTAATGCTTACACTAGCCAAGGACTTCTTAGTTTTCCATGCTCTACCGACTGAGAAGGCTGGAGGTGCACAAGAAGCTGGGAGGGGGCACAGCCAAACTGGCCAAAGAAACATTCCATACCGTGTGACGTCATGCTCAGTACAGAAACTGGGGAAAGCTGGCCGGGGGGGCCGCTGCTCGGGGACTGGCTGGGCATCGGTCAGCGGGTGGTGAGCAATTGCACTGTGCATCACTTGCTTTGCATACTATTATTATTACATTATTATTATTACATCATTATTATTATTCTATTCACTTATTAAACTGTTTTTATCTCAATCCATGAGTTTTTCTCACTTCTGCTCTTCCAATTCTCTCCCCCATCCCACCGGGGTGGAGGGGAGGAGTGAGCAAGTGAGTGGCTGCGTGGTACTCAGTTGCCGACTGAGGTTAAACCACAACAGTGTGACATAAGAAAAACTCCATTTGTTGGAACTTCTGGATTAGGTGGTTGGAGCACTAGATAACAATGGGTGAAATTTTCAGGGACCTTCATGACAGATTTTAAAATCTCATTGAATTTATATCCTTTAAACTTCCCAGTTAGCTGCAGTAGCAGCAGCATAGTGCATTACTTAGCTTTGAAAAAGCTGAGCTGACCCTCAGACGGACAAATTTACGCATCATCTCAGCACACTGGAAGAGCTATTTCTGTCCCTGCTCACTGACAATGAACAAATAACCGAGCATTTCCATCATCATCAGTTCCTTTCCTCCTCTTTTCCACCCCCAGATTCCAGGGGTGGGTGGTGACAGCTTGAAGTGATTAGATATATTTTCAGATACCTATTCATTTTGAAAATTTAAAAAAAAAAAGTGTTTTTCCTTGTCGCTGCTAAATTATGAATTTTTAAATGTTTTTGTAGATGCTTTGGTAAAGCTGCCACAGTTATTTTCTTCTATTATTCACTCCAGTTTAAAACTTCCTCTGCAGTGTGTGTGTTCCTTTTGTTTTCCCATTAAACGAACTTCTGCAAAATCCAATATTACTGTACAAGTATTAATGGAAAGCAAATCTTCACATGCATGGACAGGCACACCACAAGTGGTGTGTTCTATTGGGGATTGGATTTCACTTAGTACGGCAGGGGACAATATTCCCAAAATGCCTTGCCGGAGCTTTGGCACAGAGGCAATTGTAAAGGCTGGAGGAAGGGTCTGTTGTCACCCTCCGCAGTAGGGTATGCACAGCACACGTACATAGGCAAAACGTCCCACTGCATAACAGCTAATTTACTCAGAATACTAATTCTCACTTCCCTATGAAATTCAAAGTTGCAGTGAACTTCCCCAGGATTTTTTCCTGATTTATAAAACTCATGTTTATCCATTCACAAAAGAGATGCAGTGTCATATGATTTACATAAGGAATTGAGCTGCAGTGTATGTATCTTGAAGTATTTATGATCCCAACATGGTTAAGCAAAATCAATGTATTATTTTTTAAGAACAAGGTAAAGGAGAGTCTAGACAAAAATACAGTGCATCTTGTTCCTCGTGGGAAGGCAGAAAAAAATTACTATGCCAGCTCATTCTCACTAGGCTAAGCTGCGCCAGTGGAGGAAACCTTTACGTTTGGTATGATGAGTTCATATACCCTGGTTATACCAGGGTATAAGAGGATGTGCGTCAGAATCTGTTTCTACCCCCTTTGTGTCCAGATGTTCTTGACCTTCTCCCCCAGCAGAGACAGCTTTTTACAGATGTGGCTATAATATTATCAGTTTTTTGTAGCTAAATGAAAAGTTTGTACCTTAACTCTATTAACTTTCACAACTTGCTGTAGCTAGTGAACAGTTGTATGAAGATTTGCTGTCTTGTGTGTTCTTCCAGTACCAGTTTCACAGGAAGGACCCGAGGTTAGCAAACGGGTTAAAAGCTAGGTAATTAATCTACTTCTCTTCCAGCTGAACTAAAGATTAAGCAAAGATGATGTATGCAGTGAGGTTTAAAACACAGATGCTACCTGAGAAAAGGTATGTTCCCAATAAATTTTTGAGGATTTATCTTTGTAGTTAACTGAGCTGAGACATGGTCCCAGCTCTTTTCCAAGCTTTCCATATGAGTCTAGCTTTCCTATATCACCCTCTAGGTCTGATTCACAGAATACTGCCTCTCGGTAACAATTAATGATTTATATACCTGTCAGGAGCCCCAAAACGCATCAGAAGGCAGAAGAGGAAGCCAGAACTGTGTCCCACTGACAGTTTCAGGAAACCCTATGACTTTTCACGATGGTATAGCTGTTCCAAAAATAAAAATTCCTCCTGGTATAGTTGTATTGGAAAAAAATTAGCATGTGGAGCAAGCCTGTTTTATTTCTTTTTTATCAAATATTCATTTTGAAGGGTAGGCTTCTGTAAGTCATCTCATTAGCGGGAGCCCATCTGCTCACATTTCTTCCAAGGTAGTCTAACTTCTGTGTTTTGTGTGTATGCATGCACGCACAAAGGTTTCCAGTTCTAGTCAGTGTTGATTCCCATTAGGCTTCAGGCAGGAGAAGAAACATGAATGATTCGGGAAGAGGAGAGAAAGTTGCATGCACTTGAAAACTTGTCTGGAACGGTCTAACTCCTCTCCCTCAGATAACAGCCATCTATGAATAATGAGAAATTCGCTCATTTAAGCTACAGTAATGATGGTTCTTACTGATCGTACCTGGGCCCTGATGTGAAGCAAAGCAAGATTTGTTTGTCATGTGCTTATATATCATAGACTTTTTCATCCTATTTCCAAGTTGTGCTCTATATGGAGTGTTTCAAAGAAATATTTGTTCTGGTATCTTGAGTCTTGCAGTATTTTCATCCAGACAAGCCATATTACATGACCTCTTGTGGCAGTGTCCGTTTTATTGCAATGGAAAGATCCGTCCAACATCTGAGGGAGGAAGTGTTCATCTCTCACTCCTTGCACTCCTGTCTGAGAAATGAAAAGAATCATACAGCAGTAGGACTTCTCTGTCTTCTGTTTTATTACTTAGACATTTCAGAGCTGATGTGAGCTATGATTTGAGAATTCCCAGGAGCAAGACTGCAGCTTTTTCCCCTTTACCACCTGCGTTTCTCAAGTGCCACAGGCTTTTATTACAGCCCTATCAGAAATCTCAGGAGTGCCGTTCACTCAGAACAGATTGATGGTGTTTTGAATCTTGTGGTCTTAAGAATGTATATCCATGCACTTATTTTGGTGCATGTATAAAAAGCGGATCGTGTTTTTAAGATGTAGAAGAATCTATGTAGTGACAAACCTTTAATGCTGATGAACAGCCTACTCGCATTTCTTGCAGATGTGTTATCTTTTATTAAAACCTCTTTGATCTGTCATATGTTAAACCTTGAATTTCTAAGGTCAGATCAAGGATGTGTTCATTAATATTACTGTGTTCTGAAGAGAAAGAAAAAAAGTATGGCATATATGGGACCTACTTCTACAAAAAATGTAGGTCTCTGTCTCTCATTTGTATCAGAAATGAGAATGATGGCTGTCAGTCCTGTTCTAGATGATACACGTTCATATTGTGTATGTGTTTCCAACAGCTCTGCAGTGGGTTACACTAGGCTTTCTTGAGAAGATTTCATCTGCAGTCGCATGTGCTGAAAGCTATATTTATTTTTCTAAATGGAAGCTTAAAAGTTATGTACGCTAGGGGATGCCTTTTAAGTGTGGTAGGCACGGATACAGGACAGCAAAAATAGCTAGGAATTAAGCAGTGGCTGAGGCTTTGTCCAGCAGTGGCTAGTAGCTTTGAATGCTTCAGTTCTGGAGCACTTTGAGCCCAAAGTCCAAATGGGGCTCAATTTTCAGAGTGCTGAATCACCTTGTCAGAAAACAAGGCCTTTGCTACTCTTTACCCCCCAGGTAGAAGCCCCAGAAATTAACTTTTGAAAGCCAAAATCAATGCACTCGGTAGAGATTTTTCCGCTCTTGAGAAATTGACAGTCTCTCTGAAATACATTAGGTTTGAGTGCAATTTTTTTCATCTAGGAAAAATGTAACACTGGCAGTATTAAATATGATGAAGTCATTACTTCTGGAGGTGAAATATCACTGTTGTACCAAATTGAAATCTTTGTGCTGAGACATCACTTTCAAGGAAAATACACGAGCCTGTCAGTATCTCATTTCATCTTGACTAGGGGGAATGCAGATGGGAATATCCCACGTAACTGTATGAGCGCTGTGTTATAAGGAAGAAGGATTACAGGGAGAACAGAAACAGAAGGGGAGTGTTAGGTATATGACGTAAACGGATGCTGACTGCACGTAACAATACAAAGAAGTCAGTTTTTCATTAAATTTTAAGTTTTTCTGTCTTTCCTTCCTGCCTCCTACTTTTTCAGTCATCCGTTTCACAGTGTGGCTTGGTCAGTTGGCTTTGAGATAATTGATTTCTGGCAAGCCAGTTTAGCTTTTGTGTTGAATGAAAATGGATTTGAGTTGATAGATGTGTGTGGCTAGAAAAGGAAAGAACTGATGGATTTTATGATGGTAGGAGCAGAAATCAGATTGACCCGTGCCACTCAGAAGAACAGAGATGCGCAGGTGTGACAGTGGCACAGCTGGATCAGTAACTAATGCAAATGTGGCTAAGATGGCAAAGGGGAAGAGCTATTTTGTGTGAAAATGGGTTGAGTCTTCCTAATGTTGAATGCTTGTAGGCTTCTGCTGATTTATTAAATGATGTGGATTTGCCAGCTTGAGCTCACAAATTCCATTCCACTAATGAAATTTAATTTTTCGGTGTGTGACTTCTAATTGGCAGGTTTATATAGCCTGCCTGGAATTGGCACTCGGTGGCAGGAGCCAGATGTTGCTGAGGCAGGTGTCGCAAAAGATTCTTTAAATTAAATCTTGGTGGTTGGGGGCCTGCTTCTAGTCCAGCTTTCACTGAACTGAGGCACATTCATGAGAGGTGCAATGAAGGTTACGGTTGCCTAAACATTCTTGTAGTAAGTCCTATAATTTCCAGCTTTTTAGAAGCCTTTAACGTTTGATATGAAATCTTTCAGGTTTTTAATCAGTGGAGTTTTTGTCTTTTTTCTTAGGGCTTTTAGTAAGACATACCTTAATACCATCTAACCCAGTTACTCTGGAGTAACTCAGGGCCAGGGCAGTAACTCTCCCAGTGTCCTATGAATTGTTAGTGCCAAGGGAGATGAGGCCAGGTGTGGGTACAAAGGCTGGCTAGGGTCGTTTAAACAAGGCTTAGCAGCCTCTGGAGGGTATTGATGTTGTCATGATAAATGCTTGAGACTGGAGGTGTACATGTTACAGAATGGTGTCAGCACGTGCCATCTGGTTCCTGGGCTGCAGAAGGCTCTATCTATTTCATGCTACATATGGACTGATGGCACAGAGTCACCATCCCAAACAACTGGAGTCCACGTCTTCCTTTCAGCTCCCATGTCAGTAGCTCTTTGAAGTGACCAATGACGTTTCTTCACAGTTGGTGTTTTTGTGGTGAATATCTGTATTGGTTGAATATGTTCAAGGTTTTCATTTACTTCCCAGTTAAAATCTGAATAATTTTTTGTGTGAAATTTTCTACTCTCATCCAGTTCTTTTTCTTAGGATAGATAAATCAAGTTACCATAAGCAGGACTGTAGTGAGATAAATTAGTATAATAATGGCCATGGTGATTACTACTATAACATTATGGATAGCATTTTATATCATTACATTTCAAAGCTTTATTTAAGAAGAGGTCAGTATTGTTACTGTAATCTTGTACGTCACAGCTGACCATAATGGAGCTGCTAATAACATCTAGGCAATAACCTCTCAACACAGCCAGTATAGCTAAAGTCTTAATGGATTACATTGTGCCTAGACTTTATGGTGATGCACAGTGGAAAGAGTTCACAGGTGCTTTTCTCTGCTCTTGGAAGCCTGGTTCTATTGCAGTATTGGCACAGAGGCATTGGTACTAGAATAAAAAGATATTGTGGACCTCCCTCGCTTTTACTGACTCTTGAAGGACAGTCAACATACAGGCATTGCACAGGGCTCCATCAGCAAAGACTTTGTCTGTGGAAGTGCCCTGACTCTGCGCCAGGCAACTTTTGGTGGGCTTTGCCACGCTTGGACCAGGTCTGAAAGGCACAACTGAGCTGGGGATGTAGAAGAAAACCAATGTAGAGACTAGATGTGATGTTGATCAAAAGAAATGTGTCTTTGGTAACTAGAGTTAGAAGCAGTTCTCAGTACACAGAATCACTTGGCTCCCCAAGGGTCTCTGAGAATTGAGGCTCTGTGCAAAGATTATGAGGATGTGTTGGGGATCTTATGTTAGATTTTTGCCTTGAATTGCAGAGTTTTTTCTCTTCCCTCCCTCTTCCTTAACAGAAGACAAAAAGGAAAAAAACATGCAAATAAACAATTTTGGGAAAACATTGCCGTAAGCAAAAGCCTACAAGATGGAGTCTAATAAATAATTATTTACAGATAGGGTCATCTGAGAGCAAACAGTGATCTTCTAGCTGTGTGAATGACCTATGGCACAGGTTATTGAAAGGCCACAAGAATCTCAAGCTGGATTGGGGAGTTTGGTTTCTTTTAAGGCCCAGCAAGATTCACAGCTGTGAGGAAGGATTGGTAAAATATAAAAGGGCATGTTCTACTTATGTTTTTTTTCCTTTCCCATGGGTTAATCAAGCTCAGTGGTGAGATAAGAGGAGGATTTGGAAATAAAACTATGAATTGTTATGAAAATTATTTGTTTGGCTACATTTTAAGTATGTTTGGAATACTATTTATTTCTTTGGAGACATCTTGCAAGGGAAAGAACTGAGTAATGACTTGCTCTCTCTGTCTGGTGATACTAACCTGAATAATTTACTTGAGTCTGCAGCTGAAATGAGATGAAACAATTGCAAATACACTGTATTTTTAAAGGCAGGAAAGGAGGGAATTTTTTTCCTATATGTTAAAAAAAAATGTAGCTGGTTCATGCTTAATATAATCTCCTTTTCTTATAGAGGTTGTTTTTTTGTGATCCAAGAACTATCCTAACTAGTTAGGGAAGGCAAATTCCCTGAAGCTGCTGTGTTTGCTTTCTGGTATGAATGTGAAAAGCGTCTGTTTTAATCTGTTCTGCTAAAAGAAACTTGAGAGCGCTGATTCAGCAAAGACATCTTGCCTCATTGTCCAACTGAGTTCAGGAGGACTGTTTCTTAAGCAAAAGCAGGATTAGAGTCTATTTTCCTAATTCAATGCTAGCTTATGTTTTTGAAAGTTGTAGGGGTTGTAAAACAGTTACCTACAGTATGCCAAATTTAGGCATTTACCTGACACCTAAACCTTATACACCTTACAATTGCTTCATTAACTTGTATTCACTATTATAACCTAAAGAGAGCACACAGGTTCTTAGGTTCTTTGAAAGGCCTCCAGGGAGAATTTCTACCTCTTTACCTCAGGCTCTAAGCTGAGGCAGACACACTTGCCCCTTCAGGAAACAAAAGCATTAGTTCACCTTTTCAGTTAAACATAGGGGAAGCATACACAATTATTTTAGGAGGACTGCTTTAGTAAGCACTGAAAATGTAGGTGCAAATCAGACACTGAAGTTAAATACTTCAATCCACTGGTATTGTTCAAGTTTGTTTTTCTTTTTTTTTCTCTTGCATGGCTCTTTCTATCTTCACTAAGATTCCAGGAAAATGCCGCTCTTAAGCTGTTAAAGTTGTAACTGCAGTATGCCTTCTGTATGCCTTCTGCTTTGCATGAAGACGTGGACATGTGCAACTACAAGTGGACTTGCTCTAGCAGAGGCAAATTGCCTTGGTAGCCAGGCCAGAGCCATCCACCCAATCACTAGGCAGAGTGAGCTCAGGTGGAGATGCCCTTAAAATTGTACCTGTTGTTGATGTCCAATGATCAAAATCTTATCTAGGGAATCTGATTCATTGTTGTGAAGTTGAGCAGTGCTGACAGTCAGGGACGTGCAAAATTGTCCATGAATCCATAATTAGGGGAAAAATGGTTACAAATCTAGTGGTTCTCCAGGTGGTTTATAAAATGTAGAAGAAAACGGTGACTAATGTAACCCTCAGTTCCAGTGAAATCACAGTGCACTTGAGTTGGCTCTCACGGCTTCTTATTAGAAGTGCTTTTAAGAGGCAGTGTTACATGAATGGTAATTGCTTATTGTTGTTGAGAAAATGCTAAACTGCAACAGTAGGCCATGAACTCATGGGTATTCGGTACTCAGAACACTTGTAAGATAGTGCCATGAGCTGCATCATTAAATTTGACTTCAGTTATTTAACTTCATCTTAGGTTTCGTAGGAGAGCTTGAAAGAGCATAATAATATATTATTATTACTATATTGCACGGCTATTAATCTTCAATATGTCTTCTATTATGTTCATATATTACACACAATTTAATCACCTGTTTTGCTAATTTTCATTTAGTACAAGGATCAAGATAATTTAAGAGAAACTGACTGTTTTGTTTTGGTCTTTAGAGCTCACTACTGGCACCAACAAATGCCATTCTACTTTATCATGTTAAATCTTACATTTTAAGGGAGTGAAAAGAAGTGAACAAAATAAAATCTCTCTTAAACCAAAAGCCAACATAAACCACTACAGGCCAGGTTCTGCCACTTGTTAGTGTGCCTGACGACTGATGCACAGCGGACCCATTGGGTGTTGTCTTCATCACGGCCTAAAATGGGTAGTGATGCAGACAGAAAATGATGCTCAGGACAACCTCTTACACTTAATGGCAAAGGAAGCAACACAGCATATATGTCATATAAGGAAAGGTGATGTAGAGCTTAACTGTCCTGTACAGCCTCTTCCCAACCACAAAGTCAGGAGCACTGCTCTGCGGCCACTGTAGGAAAACACGTGTTGGGTCTGAAATACTTCTCTGTAGAGCAGCAACAGATGGACTCTGGGAGTCAGTGCCTCTCCTGTGGACTCCAGCACAGCCAGAACGGTACTGTGGTGCCCCAAATGCAGACTTAAGAGAAAACCGTGGGGGCTCAAAGGAAGGTGCTTGTTTAAGCATATGGGCATTGGAACGTAATCCTTTGTTATTCCCCGATATACCCTGGAGCTACCAAAATTTGGCATCTTTCCCACGGAATGAGTATGTTCACTCTATAAAATGCATAATGCTGTGTGTCAGAGACTATCACCATTTGCACACAAACAGAAGTGGAGAGAGAAGCGTGTGAATGTAGACACAGTGTAGAATGTGAAGATACAGCCCGTGTTCCCTACAAATGCAGGGGGATTTGCGTTGGGTGAGTAATGCAGAAACCTGGATGCCTAGCTCTGAATACTTTATCTAAGCAAGGTTTGAAATAGCAATTGAGAGATGAACATAATCAGCATACTAGACAAGCATATTAGTTCATTGAACTTCTGTCTTCATTAAATTTGTAGTTCATTGCTTGTACTTCTGACAGGGAAGCGTGGATGTATGCAACCTACTTTTGGAAAGTGTTTTTGTGTGTTAACCTTTTGCCAAATAACTATTACTGTTTTTAAATATTTATTAAAGAAGCGGTTCATGTCTTTTTCAGGCTTGTTTGAATGAGTCAGCTCAGACGTTTTAGAGCTGCTCCCGAATTATGTTGTGGTTTTAATTGTCTGCTTATGAGAAATGAAAATTAAGCCAGCAACTGAATTGTTTAAATTTGGAGGTGGTGGGAATACAAGTATGGAAGGCCTGAGTAGGGTGTTAGTAATTTATTTGGGATTCTGTGCAACTTCTATGCATTTTAATGAATTGATCCTTCTCTCTTCTGGTATGAGGGTCCGAGCAAATCAAAGCCCAAATGTGTACCTAATGATTTTACAGCACACAGCAATAAAATGAGATTCAGGCTACATTCCAAGGTTCTGGAAAGGCTCAAACTGGAATTCTGGAAAAATACAATGAATACTTTAAAAGCGACTTGGCTGAACGTTTTAGCATATGAGCTATCTTTTAAAACAGTGGTATATTAAATGTTCCTTGGGGTCTGTTTTGTGTTGTCCCATATATTACAGAATGAAAACAAATATCGTAGAAACTGCAGGGTTTTATTTTACAGGCTTGGGAAAAGAGGTGCCATACAGACTTTCAGTTGGTGCCCTCCTGGAAAACTTAAGGACTACTTGCCTGGTTTAGGGTTTGATTGAGTGTTTGTCTCTGAGTTGTCTGGGATAGGGTATCTGAATTATGCAGAAGACAGGCCTATTTAATGGTGCAAAATACAGTTTCTCTGTTTGAATTCTAAAGTTCTTCTGTTGTCTCAATGGTGATTGCAGTCTGCTTACTGTTTTGTTTCTGGATGTGTCTTATTATGTCTGAAGGAAAAACAGGCATACTCTTCTTTCCTGTTTATCTATTAAAAGAATGGCCTGCTGATACTAAATCAGAGAAAAACCTGCAATACACTAAGTTGCTTTCTTCCATTAGTCTATTGAAGAATCTTATTTGCAATTAACCAATGTAAGGTTTAAAACAGTTTCTTATATCATGTTATAATACCTTGGTTTTACTGTATTTTAGGCAGAGTATGAAATTTTAAAAACAATATGACAGACTGGGGTCTCCCAACTATGCAGGATGTGTTTTAATAGCTCAGTGAGTGTATATGTCAAATCATCTCTGGTTTTACCTATCAGAGTGGTAGCTTTCTCTGCCATCTTCAAGTTAAAAACAACCTTTTCTTTTCAGAGTAAAGAGACACTGCCTTACTAAAGGTGTAGGATACGAGGTGGCATGAACTGTGAGAGTATCAGCATGCAGAAAAGTAAGATTCTTCTAGATGAAGAAAGCAACCAGAATATGGGGCAGTTGTTTTCTGTAGTGAAAGTACGCTTCTACTGTTTTTCGTTGCGGGTATTCGTTGGTGGTGTTGCATTTACCAGCTTCTTTTTGACAACCCATAGAAACAACTCCAAGATTGATGATTTTCATCAACTGAGCCTGCTTCATTGGCATATCATAATCAACTTCACTGCATGTGGTGATATTTTAGATACTCAACACAACACAAACTCATGTCTCATGCTACTTGTTTTGTTTGCTTTAAGATATGAGGCTGCTTTAACTCCATGATTTTTGAATATAATTCTTTATGTTGGCATTAAGTTTTTTTTCTTTCGATTTTTTGCCTTTTTGTATTTCAGACTTCTGAGTTCCTGTTTTTTTAATTTTGTCCTGGTTTTGGCAGGAATAGAGTTAATTTCTTTCCTAGTGGCTGGTACAGTGCTGTGTTTTGGATTTAGGATGAGAACAAAGTTGATAATGCACTGATGTTTTAGTTGTTGCCAGGTAATGCTTACACTAGCCAAGGACTTCTTAGTTTTCCATGCTCTACCGACTGAGAAGGCTGGAGGTGCACAAGAAGCTGGGAGGGGGCACAGCCAAACTGGCCAAAGAAACATTCCATACCGTGTGACGTCATGCTCAGTACAGAAACTGGGGAAAGCTGGCCGGGGGGGCCGCTGCTCGGGGACTGGCTGGGCATCCGTCGGCGGGTGGTGAGCAATTGCACTGTGCATCACTTGCTTTGCGTACTATTATTATTATTATCATATTATTATTATCATTTTATTTCAATTATTAAACTGTTTTTATCTCAACCCACGAGTTTTTCTCACTTGTGCTTTTCCAGTTCTCTCCCCCATCCCACCGGGTGGGGGGGAGTGAGCGAGCGGCTGCGTGGTACTCAGTTGCCGACTGAGGTTAAACCACGACAAATTTCATTCCACACTTAGAAAGACAACGGGTTTTTTGTTATTTTCAGTCTGTTTTCTTAAGAAAATGAACCAGATGTGATCAGATTGTCTATGTGTGCCTGTCCTTCCTAATAATTTGGGCACATGAGTCCATTTCAACCCAATTTAACAAAGGGAGGTATGAAGTTCCAAAAAATTTGGATTCTGAATACAGTAGGTTTCTTCCTTCAGTGTGAAGGAACATCTTTGCAGTGATCTTGCACTTTGACATCAACAGATCCCTGTGAGATCTTGGGGATTTAAATGGAGACCTAAATCCACAAGAAGACAATTCTCATTGATCCTACTGTTCACTGAAAAACTAAATAATATCTTCCACAATGCTTATTTCTCTTATGTTATTGATTTTTTATTTTGGGCTTCAGGTGAAAGCTTAATGTTGCTGCCGTCACAGACCAAAAAGCACTGCTGGCATTGATTATGTAAACATTGACAGTAGGTGACATGAATGACTCTCTGGTAGATACAAAGTGCACAGGAAGGCAGGAAACCTGATGGCCCAGTTGCATTCCTGGCATTTACCATACACCCTGTCTATGAGCTCAATTTCATGAGCCTCCAGGTCCGATGGACATAATTTTCAGCAAAAAAGAAGGTGACTAAGAAAGTGCATGAGACACAAATAGGATTGCAAGTCCTTTGTGTGGGAAGCGATGGAATTGAGAGATGTCCTGAAGTGGAGGCTGTCGAGAGGTGGGGTCAGAACAGTTAGGGTTAATGCAGAATGCCAGAGTTATTAAATGCTGTCATAGGATAATGGTTTCCCAGTGGCATATCAATGTGGAGACATTTGTGGGTAATTAATGTCAAAGTGAGGCAAAGATGTTTGTGTTTGAAGGAGAGATTGATCTGGTACTATACCAGCATATAATGACTTTATTTCCCTTATATCAATTGATTGAGGCACTATCAATTATTTTATCTGATGGATGTTGGTGCAATAGATTGACAGTTGCTTGCTATAACATTATTGAGTTGCTTGATATAACATTGATGACTTCAGTTGGTTTATACCTGTTATATATTATAGCCAACCATGGAGTGCCACCTATAAAATGTACAAATTTTATTATGAGAGGTTTAAAGTAATAATTCTAGGAAAAAGAAAATGTATCGTAACACTTGATGGCAGGAAATACTTGTTCCTCTGGAACTTCCTCCTTTTTGCTTCTATTTCTACATAGTGGAACATAAAAGACAAGGTTTCACCCTTGCATTCAGTGCAATGCAGAGGAAAGTGTGGATTCCCTTGGGAAAAGCAGAGAGTCCAGCCTAACTTGCATCCATAGAAAATTGTCGATGTAGGGTCACGGGAATGCAACATCCTTGTAAATCTGAACTGCCAAAATGATTGATGAGAACTCTTGCAAATACAGCAATAAGCCTGAGCAACACTGGATAAAGTCAAGTCTGGAAGAACTGACCTGCCAGGCACTCTCCTTTGATGGTGAGGCAACAGCTGAACCCTATTTAGACTTCAGAGACCTGCCCTCCTGAGGTGCAGTCCCTCAGGAGGTGGTTCGACCTTTAAGGAGGTGTGAAGTGCAACAGGCCTTTTCCTGTGAGAAGTATACCTTCTGGAAATGAGCTCTAGAGAGCAGGTCACCCACTTACATGTTTATGATAAATCCTGAATATATGCAGTTTTTGGGTTTTTTGTTTGGGTTTTTTTTATATGGAAGGCATGCTTTTGGAAGGCTTCTAGGCTAAGTCAACCTGTGATAAATAAGGTCTTCACACAGCTCAAGCTTATGGCTACATATTGACAAATTACCCTCATCAGCTTTTGTATTCTCACCTTCCTCTCAGACACAGGCTAGGTCAGTTACACAGAGTGGTCAGAGACTTCTCGCATCCTTTCTTCCATCGCTGAGTGCTGTTGGGCTCTTTCTGACGCTCCCTCACATCACGTTAACTTTCCACGTCCAGAGGAAAATCTGCCATTTGTCTATTTTAAAAAAACAATACCACCAAAAAAACCTCCAAAAAATCAGAAAATAAAAAAACCAACCAAAAAAACAGCCAACAAACAAAAACCCCAACCCAGCAACACTGACATGTATAGTCTTAAGCAGATGGTAATTAAGTAATTACAAGCTATTCAAAATATTTGTTTCGCATGCTTTTATTCTGTGAAAACAACCTTCCTTTTCTTCCCCCCTTCAAATACTTTAGCTGAAATATCATACTATCATTTATATTTAACCATTTCGCAACAAAAGTTTACCACGATATGTTATGTGGACCAATAAAAAGGGCTAGGTGATTTTCGCTCAGGGAAATCTGCTTTGTTTCCCCTCCCCCTGCACCAGAAAAGATCTAAAAAGTTGTGAAAAGCTTTGAAAAAATAAAAAGTAGATCAATTTTCGTGTTTTGGGTTTTCGTTTGTTTGTTTGTTTTAATAAAAGAAGAAATCGTTCGTGGAAAACTAAAAAGTAAATTTAAGTAATTCTTCCCCTGAAAATGGCGTCCTGACCAATTCTGATCAGATCATAAGCTGGGGTGTTCTCAGATGTTATTCTTTAACCTTCTTTCCTGTGTTAACTAAGATATCACTTACTGAGTCTGTATATAATTTCATCCTTTCTCTGCAGACCAGATCATGGAACTTCCCTTGCATCAATTTTAGTGAAACTTTTTCCTTCGTGAATAAGTGAATCCAAAATCTAAGCCTGTATAATTTGACTTGGATTGGTACAATTAGTCCCACACGTTTAAGAAAGACCTCCAAAAGTACAGTAAATGCAGGGCTCAAAATATCTGACTGCTGTCTGTGCAAGAGTGCTTCATCTTCTTTAGCCTTTACAAGATACTTAATCAAAACTCAATATGCGGAGGGGAAAAAAGCCGGTACATAAAGCAATGTATTAAAACTGTTCTTGAAACACTGTTGCCAAAGGCTTCTTGACACTTGTCTGTTTGAATATATGTACAAGAACAAAGTTTTTATGTGAATAGTCTCTTGGCTTCATCTTCAAGATACTAGCTCTTCAAATTAATTAGAAGCAATTTTCTCTGGAAATGTTTGCAAGATATACTCTGTCTTGAGATACATTAATGCTAGTAGAACTGGAGAAAGTATTTCTGACCTTCCCTTTGCCTTGTGTCATTTTATCATTAAAATGGTTTGTTTTGATGGTTCAGGTCCCTGACCACAAATGCCCACACATGCCATGTGGTGTTTCTTTCTGTTAACTGTGTCAAGCAATACTCTACGTTTTTCTGTGAATAATTCTGTTGTGCCTGCTAGAAGAGCAGTATAATTATTTTTTTCAATTTCTTAAGCAAGAGGGTTTGAGTCATAAGAATGGCTTGTATCCAGTAAATACACAAATAACTATTTTCTAAAGTGGAGGAAGAAAGTTTAAAAAGAAAAAAACAACCAAACGCACACGCACACACCACCTCCCTCTAACTGCTTCCCCTATCCACCCCCGTTGAATTCATACCACAAAATGTGTGCTCTGGACTCTCTGGGTTTCTTTTTCCTCCTATTGAATCTAGTAGTGGCTAAGCCCAAATTCTCTCTCACATGACTTGGGAAGTACCTGAGCTACTTTAATAATAAACACCCCTTACTTGTGCCAGTGCTGTACTTTTCAGCCAGACCAGCTAGCTATCTCCTCTGCATGTGTAGGATCTAATGGAGTTTTACCTGCACATAACTGAGAGACCTTCTATTTTGGCTGTGATAGGTACCACAACTGTCACAAAACGTTACCTGTTACTCGTTCTGTGCCTTCAGAGCACTTGCAAAGTTGCTGGTACCAGTACTAATGTGATTCAAGAGCCTGTGGTTCTTCTACACTTGGCTTTAGGTGGTGCTCGTGCTAAAACATAATTGCTATAATCTCTCAGGAGAGGAGGAGTTTTCAGCCCAAGCACAGAGGCTTCGGATGAGTGTCAGGAGCCCTGCCAGTGGGTTCCCTCTGTGGAAATGGGCACAGTGCAATGGACATCCAGTGTCTCAAGAGGTACTGATGGTGAGGCCTGGTTTATCATGGAAATAAGGGTCACTGCAAATTCCTGTGCTTTTACCTATGCCTTCTGGTATTATGAATAGATTAATACTGCTATTCTTAGGGAGTAGGGATTATCGTTACATTCTGCATCCCTGCTTCAGTTTCATTTAATCTCATTGAAAGGGTCTGGCAAGAAGTTTGTGTTCTGGGGGTCTTTGCAGTTTGTTTTAAATTGTGTGATCTGTATGTCTTTTTTGGGGAAGGATCTCTTGCTACCCTTGAACTTTGTAGGTCCTTTGAGAGCTTACTGTCCTTTTCTAGGCATCCTGATAGGATTAATACAGTTAAGTAAAATGCACTGGTAAATAATTAGCTTTTGAACAATATTTGGTCATGTGCATCTATTTGAGAACAGAAGAAACTGAAGAAAGGTCAAGCGCAGCCAGTTCTCCGTCTCTCTCTGAAGGGACTCTAGCTCTTCTCAGTCAAGTCCAGGAAGGGCACATTCCAGGATATTGGCAGCTAGTTGGTTTTATAGTAGTCCCCACAGGTAAGATGCTACTTTATAGATGTTATTCTAAAAGTCAAAGTTTGTTAGGAGAAGTAAATTTCTGTAGGCTAATGGATACAATGGAGGAAAAAGTTTTTACAAAATAATAAGACAAGCTTTTAGCAAAAAACTTGCCACATTTTTCTGATTGTATCAGAAACAGAAAGGAAATGCTCTCAAGTGTGCAAGCCCTTCCTTTAGCCTGGAAGTTGGCTGTTAATCTTTGACAAATACCAGTTCGTCTAATACAATTGTCCCACAGCTCTTCCTCTGCTTGCATATTAGACCTGTGACAGCTCTATTAGTGCAGGTTGGGAGATACCACTTTGAGAATAATGAGAGAGAAGGGCGTGCACACATACATACACATTCATTATTTTGTGTCATAATGGTGAAGTCATTAATGCCTGGCTCATTATTATCAATAAAGTGTACCAAATTGCAGGCATACTAATAGAACATCTCTGCCATGACTCATGCAAAGTAGGGATCAGAACCATTCATAATCAGAAGCAGCCTAGAGGATATTTCAAAACAATAAATAAACTTCTCTTGGGATATAAATAGTCTTTTTTTTTTTGTCTCGCCGATAAACCTATCATAGCTAAAATACTTTTCATGAAGATGTGGGTGTATAATAAAATAAGGAGATTTATCACATAGGCTTGCATTGGACTACTCCGCTTAGTTCTGCCTTTGGGTCAGAGTTAGTTTGCTCACCTCGTAGCATTTCTGGAATTGTTCAGATTAAGCAGGTGTTCTTTTACGCTCTGTTAAAAAACAAGTTTCCCTTTTCTGGCTTTATAAGGTTACTTTCCATAGGTGAAATTTGGGTAACTCCCAGCTTAGGTTGACAAGAAGAGTTTTAGGGCAATTGGAGACCTGTAATGACCTGCAGCAG
>NW_008825564.1:2109437-2116189 GCF_000699105.1 Pygoscelis adeliae | reverse complement strand
CAGCAGGGGGAAGGTGGAGGTTTTAGGCAGTGAACAATATATTCACAGCACAATTAAAGAATCTTGCTTCTGGTAGATTCAGCACTGGATATGGCAGTGTTCATCATTATGTGGTACATGGCTGGGGTTAACATTTCCCTGCATTTATGTAATTTAGAGATTAATTTAAAAAAATAAAGCACTGGCTTTCAAAATCTGATATTTAAATGAGAGGTGACTATTAAGACTTTCTGCAGTGATTTATCAGAGAGGTGATCTCTTTAATAGGAAAATCTCAGTCATCTGTTCAGTAATACTGAGTAATCTATTTAATAATAAAAACCACTGTGCCTCTAAAGCCTGTTCTTTTTCTATTGGTGGGAGTCTAAGATGGAGTTGACTTTTACACCATCTTGCTGGAGCAATGGAGAGCCTATTTGTTAGAATAGTTGAGTGTTCCTCCTCCCGTCAAGGCTGAATTGAATTATGGGTGCCCAGGGCAAGTTGTTTCTAACGTGCTGATAGATTTATCATGAAAAGTGATACCTATTAGAGCATCTAAACAATCACTCTCAGAGGAAGAAAGGAAATATTAACCCTACTGTATACTCAGGGAAACTGAGTTGTGTAGTACGATTCTTGTGGTAGCAAAAAGAGCTTGAATCAGTTCGGTCCCAGTTGATATACCTTGGTCCATAGCTGATGAGCAAAACTTACTGAAGACAATGCTATTTTTGGTCCATCTCTACAGTAGTGGCGTTGCAGAGGAGGTGTGGGATTTGTTGCAACAGGCTAAAAGGTATTATAGTGTTTACCTGAAATTCCAGCCACTTCAGCTGAGAGCACAACAAGGATTTCTATAAATAGGAAATCTTTACATATTGGCAGTTTCAAAGATGAGCATGTGAGGAAAGTGGTTGAAACTGGGAAAGGAGAAAAAGTAACAATGCAGTATTTGTAAATAGTTATGAAATTGTTGCAAAGAGTGTTTGTAAGAGTGCAGAGCACATTCCTTAGTTTACTTTCTCATTTTGTGCATTTATAAGTGTAAGCAATTATCGTTCGTTAAGACAGCCATGTCAATGATTGTTAAAATATTTTGAATTGTCCCTGTATTCTCTAATGCTTGCTTTGACCGATGATGTAACACCATTATTAGTGCAGTTTAGTTTCCTATAAAGAATTACAAAGTCCTAAGTAAAAAGGATTTCTGGTGTTGTGCAGAATAAGTAACTTCTATTTCTTGAAAGGTAGAATTTTTTTGTGTATACCTCTATGGTCGGTAAATTATCTTACTGCACATTCAGTAAATCAACATTAGTCAAATTAATGTAGAAAAAATTAATGTAGCAGTTCCATAATAGCCGGCCACTAAAGGGTAGCTGGCCTTGGCTTAATGATGTAAATGCAGAAAACAGCGCTACTGCAGAACTGAAAATGAGGGGTTAGAACTGGATCATTGCAGGTAGCCACATTGTATATTCCCGTTCATGGATTTATTGAACTACGTCCTTATACTAATTACTGCTCTTTTCTCATGTGTGTGAGGGTTGGAAACCTTTGAATTTCCAGCCTAAATATATTCAGAATTATTTCAAACCTGTTTATCTTTGTGCCAACTTTGTTCTTTGTTTAATAGCTCTCCTCTTTCTGTTTCTCTCCCCTTCCCCATGTATTTATATTATTTCATGTCAACCTTCATCCTGCTAGATTAAATCAGCATAGTCATTTCGGTCCATTCCAATACTATTCTCCACTGACAGTTTTAGGATCCCTTCCTTCCTTGAACTTTGTTCTCATTTAAGTCCCCATATCTTGCATATGGGTGATCAGAATTGCAGCATTATTCCAGTTCCATGGAATGTTTTTGATACTTCAGTACCTGTGCTAGAAATTTCTTACTGATTGTGTTTTAGGATTACTATTGCTTTTCTTGGGACTTTCGTCACAGTGATGGCTGTGTATACAGGGTGTCTTTTTCTCTGCTGTTTTTTTTATAACTGGTGAGTCTCAGATTAGGGCAGAAATGCTTTTTATTACTCAAAATCTTTCACACTATTCAGTGTCGTACCATTCTGATTTCTCCGGGGCTCAAAGTCATTCCTTCGTGACACTCTCATCTTCCTTTAGGATACCATCAGCAGTGCCACCAGCTTTGGGCACCAGCAAATTTTGTGGAGGTACTCCTAGATTTTGGGCCAACATCTTTAATGATGATCCATAGTCTGAGATTGACTTTTGAGAAATTCCAGTAGTACTACTCTTGGCTTGATAGCTCCCCTTTCCTTTTTGGCATTTCCATATGGGGCCAGCATCTCACCCACCTCACCGATTCTTGTATCAAATCCCATTTTCTCCAGATGAATTACTAATGTTCTGTCTGGCACACAGTGTTACATCAAAATATTTTTCTTAAAACAAGTCGGATGCAGGAGAACTAATCTGCTGTGCAGATAAAGTCCACCACATTTCACCCATGAGAAACAATAGTTATTTTGTCAAAGAAGATTAGATGAATCAGACTTGATCTCCTCTTGGTAAGCCTGTGCAATATTTATTCCAGTCTCTATTCACCTCAGTATGTTTTTGCTTACTTTTCCTTCAAAATTTGTTCTGAAGTTTTGCCTGATACTGAGAACAGCCCTGACAGTAACCAATTTCACCTTTCCCTCCTCCCTTTTTTAAGTATAAGCCTTGTGTTTGCTTTCGTATTCTCTTTACATGACAAATTTATTAAAAATCTGCCTTACTTGCAAGGCCACATGTAGGACAGAGGGGGAGGACTTCATGAGATGGAGAAGAAAGTGCCCTTTACGATGGAGGAAGGGGCATGATTTCAAAAAGGGGATGCTTAATATAAAGCAGATTCTCTTGCAGATTTTATAGAAGTAGGTTTGGCACATAATTGGGATACCTTCATGTGGATAGCTGTGAAAACTTAAGCTTCTTTAAGACTTAAAGCCTTTATGAAAGCACGAAGGAACTGTGGCTATTTACATGTTTAAACACCAAAAGCATCGACTGGGGTCTGAACTGTCAGTGTGACAGGAGCAAGGTCTGTTGCCTGTGAGCAGAGAGCGAGCTGCCCGGGCTCCGGGCCCGGGGGGTGCCAGGCCAGGCGCCATGGCAGGGGCACAGTGCAGAGACGTGCCGTCATCTGCATGGCTTTATGTCCCGAACTGGGTGTCTGTACTGCTCCTTCTGGGAGGTGACAGAAATCCCTCCTCTGCTCAGACAGCGGAGCCGCTTGGTTTGGGCCTGCGCTGGAGCATGGTGAGGGAGTACAGCTTCAGCTGGGCTCCCGCTTGTACTGTCAAAAACCTCTGATAGTTTGAACTTACGTCTTAAAAACCTTGACTGTGCTGGTTTTACTTTCAGAGAAATTTCCCTCATGTCTTTCAGGCATGAGAAGGGGGGGGAAGTCTGTAAGCTTTAGCTTCCTGCTAAATCCACTGAAGAACAGTGAAATCCCTTATATTGTGTGAAGAGGCGCTGGCCTTCTCTAAAATAAATGAATAAATAAACAACACAAGGAGAAATCAGTTGAGCCCGTTTTGAATCCGTTCCGGTTTGAGCTCATCTGCTGGCTCATCTGCTCATCAGTCTGGTTCAGTTTTAGCACAGGCTGTTGTGAAAACAGGAGTAGTCGGTGTCCCGCAGGCAGGTCCGTGAGGGGCTGCAGCGGTGGGAGAGGCGCTGACTCTGGTGTCACCTTCACCGCTGGAACCGAGGCACCATTTACTGTCCTCCCACTGAGCCCCAGCTTCTCGCCAGCTCCCTCGCTCGCCCAGCTCTGCCTGGTGGGACAGGAGAGCCAGAGGAGAATTGCACTGTGGCGGTGGGAGCGGGAATGGTGCTAATGCTATGTTTGGGCAGCGAGAGACAGAAACTCGTAAGAAGAGAGAAGTAAAGCTCTCATACCCCAGTCTTGGTAAGTCTGTGTGCCCTGCCAGATATATGCACACACATCAATGCAGTGAGACACACCACCCAGGTTACCAGCATAGGTACAACTTGGAGGCGATTTTTGTAGTAAAAACAGAGTAGTTCTCTGTGGGAGAAACAAAAATCAGAGCTATGACCTGCCACTGCCCGTGCGGAGCTGTTTGGCTGCAAGCTATCTCCAGCAGGAGCAGAAATATTTGCACTGACCAGGTTCGAGTTCCTCATGCTCAACGTGTCCCTACCGGGGACAGGGGGTTTCCATTTTTAGTTGAGCTGTTACTCTGAGCTGCCAAGAGCAATGCACTTTCTACGTCTGTGCCAGTTCGGGCTCAGCAGAAATTTCTGAATAATGAACGAGGTTGGGATCCAGTTTAAAAAAACAAAAACCAACCAAACAAACAAAAAACACCAAAAAACCCCCACAACAAAACAATCAACCAAAAAACCAAAACCACAGATGTTTAGAATGGCTTCAATTCAGACTCTCTTTAATTCCTTGCTGGGGAATATTTCTTGCTGCTGAATTTTAATCTACCATAAGAAAAGTTTTCTCAAGTTTAAATGGGAAGAGGTTGACGTTTATTTTTCTTATAAAGCCAATCTGGTGCTTCTTCTGCCTTAGTGATTTTGAAACCAACATTTCTAATCTGTCCTATTGGTGGTGGAGAAATTTAACTATTTCTCAAAAAAACCGTTTGAAATCTCATTTGTTTCTTGTTGGTTTGTTTGGAAATGTTATTTCTGTAACTTGTCACAGTAGATTGGGAAACACTTTCCTTTTCCAGTTGTATTACTTTACAATTTTTAGATGCAAATAACCTGTACATGTAGATGTCACAGCTGATCAGATTCAGTCAAGAGAGAATTGAAGAATGCTTTTGAGAGCATGACGGTATTTTTTCAAATGAATTTATATTGTTTAGCTTGTGTTATGAACCAGTTTATTTTAACAGAAGCACAGCTAGTACACTTGGCTTTTTATGCAATGTCTCTTGAGACATGACTGGGATAATGCTTTGTAAAAAACCAGCCAAGCAATAACCCTAAATTTTGAGAACTAATTTTAAACTGAAATGCAGAAGCAAAGAAAGGTCTTGTCTGAGATGACTTTCATTTTTCCTGTCTGAAATTGTTAAGTGTCTGCAATGGGAGTAATAGGAGAGAATTTCTAAGCAGGTTAGCTTAGCTCCTTTTTTTAAATGCAGTCATAGTCCAACAGAGACATTTCAGCTGAAGGCTTTTGCCTGGATTTTTTGGGTTTTTTGGGGGGTTGGGGGTTTTTTTTGTTGGTTCTGAGAAATCATTATTTTCATCTTTATATGTCGCTATTCTGTGATCCTCATGCATACAGACATATTTCTGGAGTGAGTGATAATACACTTGGGAAAATAAGACCTTCAAGGAAAAATTAAGACAATTACTCATGGTCAGGGTGGAATAAAGTGATAGAAAAGATACAGCTGTCTTCAGGAACCTCAAGGCATGATGTAAAAATTACTTTCTTCAGTTCTCGTAGTCAACAAGGACAAAACAAATAGTGGATTTACAATACAAAAGAGAAAATGTATGTCAAATAACAATGACAACAACAAAGCTAGAGACTAGATAAGTAATGGAACGAGCTACAAGGGAATACTGTGGAGTTATTAACACCAGAGAACATTATAGTTTAGACCAAATTTCCTCCTTATTGTCCTGATTCTGATAGTTTACAAAGATGTGACCTCAGCAAGCCTTAATGTGTTTTCTGGGCCTCTTTCCCAGTCTCCCACATGTTCACTTCATTTATGCTCAAGGGCTTTTTACACCAAGCATCATGAGGAGAGAACCTGCACTATTTCACTTATCCCTAAACAAGGTGATTTTCTAAGCTTCTTTATAATCTAAAAGGTTTGGGGTTATAATGAATTATGTCTGTTAATATACAATGCAAATACCCTAGGATATAGAGCAAGAATGCATTTTAAAATGTTTGCACCCTCTAAAATACTTTCAAGCAAGAGATCTGCTTGCCACACTAAAATACAGCGTTTTCACGTTTGTTTTTTTTTACAGTGGTATGACTGAAATGCTGATTTAATGTTTCAGCCTATAAAGAAGAGCAATAACGTAAAGTAAGGCAATATTACAACCTAATTAAACATTTCTAAAACATAACTTTTGATGACAGTAGTTTTACCTGTCCAAAACTATGCTCTGGCAGCCGTAGTATCAAACAGCTCAGTTCGTATTAGTGTATGAAGTAAAAAACTCCACTGAAGTAGCTTATGAGCTGAATGTGCCACTTGGAAATATGTTGTTTAAATAGTTTCTCTTGTTAAGCCTGTGGTCTAATTAACTTGATTTTCTGCTTGCCTTTCAAGAGGTTACGTTTGACATCTGAAGAGTTAATGTTAACTAATGTCCTTCTAGAGATTGATTAATGTTCACAAAGCCATCTGAAGATGCTTGGCATGCAGTGCATTATGTTGATGATCTCAGATAAATACACTAACAAACACTGAGGTTCAGTGTTTCCTGAGCAGCTTGCACCCTACCCCATCAGTGTTTTCCTCTTTTGTGAGTAGCAATTACACAGTTTGGTCTATGTTAAAAGAGTATGCTTCAGCAGTTTTATTTTTGTTCTGTCAGTCTGACTTTGGGACTCTAGCCCAGATAGTTAAAAACATAATTTACAGATTAAGACAATTTGTAGGGGGAGAAAGCAATTTAGGCGGTTGTGGTTAGATAACTAAGATGCAGTTTTCACAGTGAGTTAATGACCTTCGCCTCAGCAAGTCCAACTGGGTTCCAATAGCGATCGAGTTCGCGAGGAGAGGGAAGACTTG
>NW_008825564.1:2083699-2109416 GCF_000699105.1 Pygoscelis adeliae | reverse complement strand
TCGCTTAGCTCTGCTGGTTGCCTATGGCATACCAAGAATGGAATAGCAGGTGGGCTGTAGACATGCTAAGGCGTTGCCAGCCTGGGGTATATTGCACTGGATTTTGCTTGTGCAAACTTGTATGCAGTGGCCAGTTTCTTCTTTCTCACATTTTACTTTCACAAAGGGGGGGGGAAGTTATTTGGCAATTTGGTGTATGTATGTATAAATAAGCATATTTTAAAGAAGGCATATAGTTTGTAGGGAAGCAGAAGGGGAGGGAGGAGAGGTGTTATTGCTAAGGTGGGTTGTCCTAAATGGAGCTGTAGTAGTGGTACCACATGTATTTTCAAAGTCGAGGAGAGCTAGTAGGTGTGCATCTCCTGGTTCTTGAGCAAGCAATGTAGTTTCAGCACAGTTCAGAACCAGATCTGAAATGAAAGATGAGCTGCCATCACTCTAGGATGTGTGATACAGTGAATTCGCTCACCTTAATCACAGGCAATCATTTTTTTTACTGATATTGATGTCATCTTTTCTCATTCTGTTACCTTGTTTGGCATTTTGAGTATATCCGGGATTGATTCAAAGCAAGTGGTTGAATTTAGAGTGCTTTTGTTCTGTTGCCTTTTCTGTGATGGCAGAGGAGCTAGTGTAAGTTTAGCTGTGTTACTTACTTTCTAGATAATTGTTTATTTGTCCTCGCGGCTTTTGCACTTCAGGAGCTAACCTGACTGATTAGGCAGAGGTATCAGGCAGCCAGCCTGCCTCATACACAACCAGGGGGATACTGAAGGTAGACTACAGCCTGTCACAAAAGTGCACCAAAGGAGGCGTCTCATATATGGATGCCTCTAATGGTAAGTATAGAGGGTTTGTGGCTGGTCTGTGCCAGGTCTGCATGGGTAATTCAGTTGTAACCTTTTTTTCTAATAGGAGAATGACTTGGTACCAGGAAAAAGATTCTTTTCCTTCCTGGTTTGTTGGCTTCTCCATGTGCTCATTTGTTGTTCTTTCTTGCAATTCTCCTGCTGTTGCTCACTTGTAAGATCAAATACCAAAAAAAAAAAAAAAAAGTTTTTTCCACTAATTGTCTTACACAATGACCACATAATTTCTTTGCACTATAATTTTAAATGTTTGATTTTAATTAGGAGGTCCATGTGAAGGAAGGGGGAATGGGAGCTGCTTAGGTAGCAAGGGGGGGACCTAAAAAATCTGTAGACTTCCCAGGTTACTGTTTGCAGTGTTTTTCCTGCAGGTTTTCATAGGCTCCTTTAAGTTTTGCTTACAGATGGAGCCCTAGCCAGCCTATTTAAAGCAGAATTAATTTTCAGTGACAGCTCCTCTCTAGTGACTCGAAACAGCATGGTCTGTATTTCAAATGGTAACCAGAGTATATTCTTGATGAAGTATCTCACAGAAGGTCTTTGGAGAGGCACGAGCTATAACCTGTAATGCAGTCTATGTAACTTTCTAATAAAGAAAATGGGTAATTAGAGGTAAGAGTGTGCTTTTTAGCAAGAATCCCTTCTGGAGGAGAAGCAATACGTTGGTGCTCTCTAGAACAGTCAGAGTAAGAAGTGAAAAGTCAACAATTCTGCCATGAAAGACAGTTTCTCGGTGTACTGCTTGTGGGAGGGGACATCAAGGAGATGCACAAGCAAAGGCAGAGCAAGTGCCTGCTTCTTCTGCACCCGTGAACTTCTGACTCCAGCCCTCAGTGTTCTGGGTCTGCGGTGCTGCAACAGTTAATAGAAAATGTGCCAGAGTATAGCATTTAGCAATAAACTTTGCCAATGGGTGTTGTAGGGCTAAAAAGAGTGGTTACGCAGTGTAAGTGACTGCCTTTATGCTGCTCTTTATAAATGCTGAGAATATCTACCTCCCCCATTGCTACTGTCATTCTTCCTGATTTGTCTGGAGATACGGTTAAGGCTAGTTTCTCTGAGGGCTTAGGAGAGAAAGGATGCAACAGGGTAGGGACTAGGGTCGCAACGTGTGACAGATGTTATAAGGTGTTTCCCTTGATAGGTCTGAGCTTAGCTGGCCTTCTGTCGATGCCACTATCTGTGTCAGTCGGACTTCAAGTAGACAGACAGTCTGTGGGCTTCAAAATTGTCAGAAATGCTTTTTCATAGTTGGTGGGGTTTTTGGGTTTTTTTTAAGCTTTCATGTAGCTATCATTGCCTTGTGTGCTTTGCAAGGTGTCAGAAACCTGACAGAGCAGCAGCGTTATCTTTTGTAAGAAGGTTTTGCATAGTATGTTTACTTGTTAAACAAGCTTCTGTAGATTCTGCTTTATATGTGTAATTCCTTCTTATTCTATATGTTTACTAGAAGTGACCATAAAGACTTCATAGTCTCTAAGCAAATTTATCACATTAATTGGTTAACATTCTTTTATATTGTTATTCAGGGGTACTGTAAATATGCTGGAGCATAATTGCAGATCTAGGTCTTTTTTTCACAAAAAACAGTCCCTTTTGATATGACAAATTCAAGCCTTTGGGTTTTTGTACCATTTCCACTCTCATGGAGTTTTCTGCTAGAAGCACATGACTAATTTGAATGAAGTGCTCCCTCACCTCTGAAAATGATACTCCAATTTATCCATCAGGTTTTAAAACTGCATTTTCTTATCGTTATTGATCACTGCTTTTTCTTATACTGGGAGTAGTGGAGGAGTGAAGAGGGAAGCAGGGTACTTTCCTGTTTGCCGAACAGTGTGCTGTGACACATTGTAGAGGCAGTTCAGAGTTACTCATATCTGGCACCTGTTTTATCACAAATAAAAATAGGTTGCTTTTGAAAAACATGGGGAACCCTTATCAGCACGATGCTGACTCTTTGTAATCTTTTTCATTTCCTTGTTGCATATAAGAGCCTTTTTAGTAAGTCTTCTCTCTTTGCACCTTGGCTTTCTGTTTGCATTTCCAAACCACGATGTTCAGTCTTCAGGTCCGTTCTAAGTAGGAGAGGTGCAGTGAAGTCTCCATATTTACTGAGAGGTGCAAAAGGAGTTATTTTTACAAAGTCAGCCTGCTTGTGTGGACACTACCGGCTTCATTGGTTTCTTTCAGTTCACCATCAGCTCTGGATGTGGCAGGGTGAGCCTGCCCGGATATTGTTCTTCAACCACCTCCTTATGGACATAGCACAGATGCCACCTCTGAACTGCTGGATCTGTTGGTAGTGATGAGCGTGGGGCTTTATTGACTTGTGCTGCAATAGTCGGGGTTCTTCTTCCACCACTCTTACTTGGGACAATGAGAGATGTGGGTTTTTAAACAGTGGCTCTTTTATATAATGAAATCTTGGGGAGGGGAGGTGTGGTTCTGACACAGCAGCAGTCACCTTCAAAGTGCATCTGGGTAAGTTAGTGAAGAGCTTGGGGCTGCATGTGCCTTAAACATCCTAGTCCTGCCTGTCTCATCAGGCTTAAGACTTCGTGGAATCCTTGTTTTTCATTGCATAGTGAAATTTATTCTCAGCCTCAAAAAAGGAAAGCTTATAGACCGTAGGAAGCCTTTTATGTGTACTTTTCTTCCAGATTCCCTCTATAGCTCCTGTAATGAGAAGTCTCATCGGTTCAGAGAAATGCTGTTGCCTTACGAGAAGTTTGAGTTGGTAGTTTTGCTGCATGTTTAGCAATTTCATATCGTTTCTATTCCAACTAAATACGTGATCAGGTAGGGTAAGTTGTTGAAGGTCTCTTGTAGCTGAGTATTGCTGGGTAATTTTGGTGCTCTGGAAATGCTATATACCATGTTAAAGAGGGGGCATTTTTGCCCTACTTTACATGATCAGCTCATTGCTTTTCCGAGTAATTGTGTGTATGCTACTTTGGTGCTGAAATTTTGGATTTGGGATTCACTCCTGATATCCTTGTCTGGGATGACATTTTCTGAGACACACACCCATGCACCCACATCCATGGGGAAACCAGTGGCACATCTTGCACAGTTCAGTGGTGCAGTGTGCTTCCTTATCCCCTTTTTGTTTCAAAGCAGGTGAAACAAAACCCTCGCATAATTCACCTAGATTTGGAATTTAACAAATGCAGCTTAGCTTTCTGCGTTACTTTGCTGTGTCTTGAAGCTTAGTTGGTTGTATCTTACTCTTTCAATCAAAGTAAAAAGGATGAGTGGCTTTTGTTCTAATACCAGTTGAGCCTTCTAAACAGCACTGTTCCCTAGGAAAGAAAATTACACGATTGGCAGCAATATTACTATTTCATTACTGCACTGCCATTGCTAGTGACCTTCCTTGCCTTAAATTATACTGTTTCTCTATCATGTGCCAGAAAGGTAGCCAAAGGTTTTCTCTCAAATTATTGCCAGCAGACTGCAGGGATCAGTGGTGTAGATAACTTGGCAATCACTGTATTTCTGCAGTATTAGGTGCGCTTTTTCTTACGTACTCTATGTGTTACTGAGAGAATTTTTGATTGCGTATATAAAAATGGTCATGGCAGTAGTTATTTTTACTGTATCGCATCTTCAGGGAGAAGCAGAAATTACAGTGCTTCTTCTGAGAGCTAGTGAGAATTAGTTGCTCTTTGGTTGTCTTCTGTTATTGGCAAATAATAATCCCAGAGGAGGCTGTGCCAAGTGGAGATGATATTTCCAAGGTCCATATTGCACCCTTCATTTGTGGTTCTTGCTGCACTTCAGGAAGTGCAATGGATCTTTCCACCCGCCTCCTCTCTGATCAAATATTATCATCTCCATTCTGTGAAATTGGGGAAAACAACAGAGGGGATAAATGACTCACCCAGAATTAAGCAGCAGCTCAGTAATAGAAAACGCAGATCTCTCTGAAGATTGGATCGCCTGGATCCCAGGTACCTTTCAGACAGGGAGATGTTTTTGATCCCCTCTCTCCCTGGGGCTTTGCAAACCAGTTTCCCAGGGCTCCGCATCACTGCTTCCCTCATCTCACAGTTATGTTGATGCAGCTTCAGGATGCTTTTCTTGATGAGTTCCATGGTGCACAGGATCCATTAATACCACCCCCAGCACAGAGGCTTACTCCTCACCACAGGTGTCTGTCTCTCCCTTTATGTGTGACAGCGTTAATGCCAGCTGACCATATTTATGTGGCTGACTGAATAATTTGATTGATTTAAGCTGTCTGGCTGCTTTTGAAAAATTTGAGTATACTCAGCCATGTTACCACTTTTATTTATTGTCTACTTAATCAAGTCTGTTCTAGTTGTATTTTGTAGACCAATTGTACATGGCTGACATCCATGAATGAGGTGGCTCATTTGTGATTAGTAAATTGTATTTGATATGCATTCCCAATGTGGTGGGTCCAAGCCTTAAATTTACAGAAAAATTACTGTTTAAATCACCTCAACTTGTCCCCCCATAGCATCATGAACGGATTTTGAAAATAATGGGTTAGGCAGTTCCTAATTTCAGATGTTCCTCTTCATGATAGATACGGCTATTTATTATTTTGCTTTCACAGCAGTACAACCTTTTTCATTTCTTGAATTCAAGAACTTCACAATGGAGGTCAGAATGACCATATGCCATTTTAAAGAATACGGTGGGAGATGAGTAGTATCAACACAGCAGTTCAGCAGAGTCAGGAAGAAGGCAGAGGTTTCTTAAGATCAAGGGCAGTACCTTGCCTAGAGAGGTGTATTACTGTGTCTCTCTCTGCTGTTGTAGCTTTTGGGGGGAGGGAGGGATTATCTCTGTGTTGCTTCCAAGTATTGCACAAAATAAATTCTAAGATAAAAAAAAAACTGTATTAATTTTTTTTTTTCCCCTTTCCAAGTAGAAACTAGTTATAGATATCTACACATAGCCTACTTTTTAAGGTGGGGGAAAGATGTTGATAGCGCTTCCAGCTATCAACCAGCTTCTGTTGAACTGGTGACCTCTTGTTCATACTGGTTTGGACAGTGAGGTGACACACCAGCCTGGTGTCTGGTCTGGTGCACTCGTCCTTTCCTGGAGTCTGTCTTATATGCAGAAATCCCTATTGTCTGTATTCAGTTCACCACAGCAACTTTGAAATTTAAATCTCTGCTGTACTTCAAGTCAAACAGTTATTGAAATATCACCATGTAATCTGTGCCCTTCCAAGACAGGCTTATGCAAATATGCAAATACCTAACTGTTCTCAACACAGCTAAAAGAAATTTGGCCCTCATGATGTTGTTTCTCATGGGAAAAGGCATTTAGAGATGGGGTAAAAAATGAAGGTATAACTCTTTTCTTCTTTCTCAATTTGTTTTCTTTTTCCTGTTGTTTTCTACTAATCCACAGAGGAACAACATAACATATCAAATCTGTTTACCGCTCGAACAGTCTGGGATGCTTTAATGTCTCTGTTGTAATTTAGGAAATGAACTGACAGACAAAATTGTGTTGGGTGGACACTAAAAATATACACTGAAGGAACCACGAAAACTCCCAGGTAGAAATTAGCTCTTTTTTTGCCAGTGCAATTTATGATGAGAAATGAACTAAGCTTCTTCCTCAAAGTCACAGCTATAGATCAACTAGAAGCTTGAAGGACTACTTGAATCCTGAGAGGTAGCACATTGATCTACAGCTCCAAGAATTGTGCCAAGAAAGGATAATCAACAAGATCTTCACCTGATTTATGTAGGCCAGACATCTGTGACTTGCCTTTCAAAGGTGATCTCAAAGAGGCATAATTAAAACTTGATGATGTTATTAAATAATCATGATGATTTGTGTCCCTGCGTTGCAGCCATGTGTGTGTTTTTGTGTGGTTATAAATACGGTTAGTCCCTGCTCCTGAAAATGAAGGTTAGAGAGTGCTGGGCTTAAGGGCAGGAATTTTGCACGCAGCTCTTATGTAGAAGGTCTCCAAATTATTCTAATGCTGGACCTCTGTTTCAGTTTATAAATAGTCAAATTGCAAGTTAGTGAAAAAATAAACCCAAGAAGTTTTTAATTGGTAAAACT
The DNA here is from genome assembly GCF_000699105.1 of Pygoscelis adeliae. NCBI lineage: Eukaryota > Metazoa > Chordata > Aves > Sphenisciformes > Spheniscidae > Pygoscelis > Pygoscelis adeliae. The sequence continues at coordinate 2,102,481 of NW_008825564.1, read as the reverse complement.
GAGCAGCCTCTAAATTTGCCCACTCTGCAGAGAGAAGCAGTGCTCTGATATTAGAGATGCTGACTTGAGGCTGGAGAGAGTGGGGTAAGACCGCAGGTTGTGACGCGGTCTTACTCTGGTCTGGAAACCACTAGTAACACAGTATTGCCTTTTCACCCTCACCGTACCTGCCAGAAGGAGAAAGAAAGTATAGGGGCAAGGGTTGTCTTTCATTAGATATTTAAACACCCTGAGCAGAACATAGATGTGACCTGAGCTGCAGCCTGTAGATATGCTGTAATATAAACACTGCTGACGTGCTTTATTTGTGATTTTTCCATTGAATTGTATTATTTTGGATAGAATTTTTGAGACATACAAGAAGCTACCTTTGAAGTCGAGTATGGATCTTTTTTTTCCCCCCTCTACTATCTGGATGCTGGTGGGAATTTTGAAGAAGCTGTTTATTATTTGGTTTTGAAGTTTTCTTAGGATTTGTTTTGTGTTTCAGGACATTGATCGGTTGTCCTGATCAAGGTCCTAACAGGCCTAACTTTCTCCATTTATATCAATGTGATTTTTACTCTTTCATTTTCAAGACTGAAAAGACATAAACCACAGTATGTTGCCTAGTTATTAAAAAAAAAAAAGGAAGGGGGAGGTGGCACCTCTGATTCTGCATGCAGAACAGTGAACATAAGAGATACAGTTTGGGGCTGATTATCATAGGAAGCACGAGTTAGAACCGATGATCAAGTTTCTGAGAATTCCCAGCCTTTCCATTAATTTTGATTTATTGATTTTTATGAGCAGGAGCAGTGATAAGCTCAGGCTCTGAGGAGGATCAGAAAGGCCAGTGCGTGTCAAGGGTTATAGCCTTGTTTCATGCTGTGATTTATACAGTGAAGGTACTGGCTGCATTCTTCTGCTTGGTGTTATTTTATTTCTTTGCGTCATTATAGTATTTCATGACTTAAAGATAGGTGCCCTCTGAGAATCTGTTCTGTTGTGTCTCTGACATTGTTACAGACTGAAGGTCTGATTATTGGAAGTGCTGAGCCCTTGCAGCTCCAGTGGAATGAATGGAAGCTGAAGGTGCTCTGAAAATCATGCCTGAGGCATTTTACTCTTTTAAAGGGATTGAGTCGTGCCTCATAAATACAGGTCTCTGCTTTGACTAATTCCCCCTTGACTGCACATCCTTTGAAGTAAATGGAGTTTATTTGATTAGAATGAAACCTGTGCTCCAAAATTAACTCTCATCCTCACTACGTAGCTGAGGAATTGATTAGGTCTTAGTAAATCTGATGTTAAAATTAAGCTTCAAATTTACAATTAAGCTTCAGAGTTTTGCTTTATAATTGGAATACTGCATGTTGGGAAAGATCAGAAACCCTTTTTCTTTTAGGGTTCAGGTGATTCTGGGCACAACTCATTCCTATGGCAGAGCTACTAGTGTGGCAGAGGTAACTAAAGACACTGAAAGGGTGGTTTTGCCACTAGAAGAGGTACCAGGACCAAGTGTTTGCAGCTGATGCAGGGAGTCAGCCTGCCTGAGCCATTCACATTCCTCCTGCAAAGAGTCTTAATTCTCATTTCTCCAGTTCCACTGAGAGAAAGCAGATGTCAGACAGTGATCCAGCCTCAGGAAAAGGGTGATTTATCCCAATGCTTGATAATTCCGCTGTTCTTGCAGAGGAGGAAGCTTGCCTAAGCAGTGGCTGTTCGATCCTGAAGTAAGGGAAGATGCTGCGTTATAGGCATGTGGGTGACTGCTGGAGAAGTCCAAAGGAGCACTCATGCAGAGGTGAAAGCCGAAGATGAGGGATCTGGGGACTGCGTATATGAAGAAAGGCTTAGTCAACTTGACTTTTTTTGTTAGTTTTTTAAGAACATAAATATGCAACCTACTGAGGTGGCCCTGCAGGGATTAAGGATCCTTTTCAGTCCTTGGCTAAAGCCCCTTCTGTTCCCGGGTTGCTCAGATGTGCCCAGAGGTCAGCATTGCTTCAGCCCTTACTTTTTGAAAATCCATTCTTCACTCAAGGAGATTCATAGCAGTCTTGCCAAACTGTACTTTTCCCTTTTTTTCCTTCCTTGAAGCCAGTATTTGATTAAAAAAAGGAAGTTTGGGTTTGGTTTTTTTTTTTTTTTTCTGTCTCAGCTAAGGGACAGATGACAGAAGACCCATTTCTTTTGTTTCCAGTTATTTTCAAAGAACAAATTTAATCAGTTACATTCTCATCTATATGTCTGTCTAGATTTCTCTGGTTACCTCTGTGGTACATCCATGTACAATATGGTAGATCATCTGCTGTGTCAGCAGAGCTTCACGTTTCAATGTGTACATTGATCTAATACTATTTTGTGACTGATGGGGTTTGGTGTTTGGTTCTCAGCAGGCAATATGGTACATGCTGTTAGCAGTGGGGAAGGCTGTTGTTTTGATGAGGAGACGTGTGCTTCTTCCCTGTGTGTCTCTGTCCCGGCCTGAACAACAGAACTTGGCACAAACAAAACACCCATTGAGAGAATATTCAGGCAAATAGGTAGTTGCTTCCTCTTGTTCTTACTGCTGGTCTCCTGCAGACAGGCTCTACACGGTGTTTCATTGTCTTTAAGACTGTAGACCAAGGCTGGCTTTTTTCAGGATAATGTTTTGACATCCTTTGTTACTAGAACTGGCATTCCTCTCATTTACAGTGTTTTCTAAATTTTGTGGCTGATTGTATTTTATGTTTAGTTTTTGAAGCTCCTGCCTGTACATATTTTATTCCACCCTCCTTGTTTTTCTGTTTTTAGCCAGTGAGACCTGCAACGATTTCCATCCCATGTTCTTCACCCATGACAGATCGTTTGAGGAGTTCTTCTGTATCTGCATTCAGCTCTTGAACAAGACATGGAAGGAAATGAGGGCAACTTCAGAGGACTTTAACAAGGCAAGAAAAACAGTGGGGTGGGAATAACTGGGCAGGATGGTGAAACAAGAGCACGTATCCTTTCCTAGAGGCACAGGGGTTTACTGATCCCGCTTCTGCTGAATGCTGTGGAGTTTTCATCTGTTCAGATTCTTTGCACATCAGAGGGCCAGCATTTAGAAAGTGGGGGTAGGGGATGGGATGTGTAAGGGAGGTTCACAGACCTTTTTCCATCATGTTGCACTGCAGACTGTGAAACTAGAAACCTGGCTTGAGGGGAAGTTATGCCTTTTTATGTTAGCAATATTATGCTGAAGTGCTGCAGCCTCTAAGGTTGTAAATAATGCAGAGTACTGCAGTGATAATTCTGTGCATCCCTTTCATTTCATATAAGCACTAAAGTGGTAAAATGTTCAAGAGTGGACACAATCCTGACAAAGTGCTGTGCAGTTTAGCCTGCTAAAACAAAAAAACCAACCAACCGAAAAAAAAAACCAAACCAAAAAAACCCCCTCAGTATTGTACCCTTTTTATTGTAAGACAGTGTTCTGGAAGTTTCAGCCAATCTCCTGACTATCAGCAAAGCTATGGAGAACAGGGCTTTCTGTCTTAATGGTCCCTAGACATCCTATTTTAACTGTCTAACTTACCAGGAGGCTGAAAAGTATCTTTGGCATTTTGTAAGAATGACAGACTTGTGCTTTTGTGGCCAGCTGGCATCCTTATCTTTGTTGGGATCCTTCGACTGGATCTTGAGCCGCTCCCTGAGACTAGATGTTGGATGTAGAGCTGTTGGTTGAGAGTGAAAAGTGAGACAGTTGCACTGTGTCAGCATGTGTCACGCAAGTTCTCTGAAGTCACCAGACTCAAATGTAATGTGAGAGCTAGTAAGAACTAGCTAGTAAGAACGTGCCTAACTTCTAATTGGAACCATCTATTATTGAAGTGGTCTAAATGTCCATTTTCCACTGCAGAGCAAAGGTGAATCCTTAGGACACGGTGTTGAATAACCTTTGTTGAGTTATTTTAGGTAAGACAGTTGGCAGCAGTACCAGAGCCCAGGCAGAAGAGAGAAGGGAAGTCCAAAATGTGAGCTGTTGTAGCTAGATGACCTAGAGGCTTGTTCATGCATGGAATTTCTGCCACGCTTCTCTTACCTGATGGTCCAGGAGTGCGGAAGGAGCAATAGCAAGATAATTCATTGAACAGCATAGAAACCTAAAATCAAGGGCTTAAAAAAGCAACAACTTTTTTGAGAGTACTTCATAATATGTGGTTGTTTCAAACAAATGTATTAACAACTGCCTATTACTTACATGCCTTCTGTCTCAGTAGAAGGAAAACTTGTGTACATAATTTCCCACAATTTGAGTTGGAATATTATCAGTAATCCTAGGGGATTCAGGAAAAGAATGGTCCTGTTTCTGGCAACAGCCGAGATCACCCTAAAAAGAAAACAAAGAAATTTATTTCCTAGTGTTAGGCATTGCTGTGGAGCTTCATGGAAGATCAGGTAGTTTCTTCTCTGATCTGACTAGTTTGCTGTTTGTGTTTTCTGTTACTGAAAATCCTGCAACTTCACCCAGCAGCTCTTTCAGGTTCAACAGGTCCTACTGCATGTGTCACTGAAGACATAGGTGATCCTTAACTCCATGGGGCAAATCTGAAACATTTGCCATCGTGCTGCCAGGATTTGTGTCTGGTGGTGGCACTGTGGTGCATGAGAGATGAACCCAGGATCTTTGCCTGCGGAAATCACTCTTGATTTTGTAACTGTTTTTGTAAAGGGGAGGGAATAGTAAACTCTTGCGACTCTCATTTCTAACAGTTCAGTAATTATGTTCTGCTTATCTAAATTCTTTCTTTTAGTCATAAGGAGATTTTTCTGCTCTTATCCGCTTCAAATGACATGTGGTGGTGATGTGCATTACTCAGCTGATAAATGTCTAAAGGGATCTGAGTGAAGCAAACTGTGTTGTTGTGTGGGCTTGTGAAGCACTTCTGGATTTGTGGGGGATGATACGTTACACAGTGGTACCCAAGGTTTACCCATCTGGTTTGTGGGTGACAGCTGCCAGTGCTGATGGCTTTACCAAACTAAACAACACCATTTTTAATCCTTACCTGGCAAGAGGCATGTTAGTAGTCTTTCTGCATCTTTCCTGTGTGCTGTTAGTACCTGTTTCTATGCAGTTACTTTTGAAAACTTGGCAGGCAGAGGCCACGTGGACCCAGGGAGCATTCAGCCCCTACTTCCAGGAGTGAATGGGAAGAAAGCAGGCCTCACAAGATGCAGTAGCTTAGTTACTGTGGAAAAATTCTCTTTTATCCTCTCTTTGTGTTACTATTTTTCAGTTTCAATAACTTCATTGTCATGGTAATGTATAAAACAGCACTTTGCTACACTTTACTACCCACCTGGCTGATGGGATAATTCAGTTTCTTCCTTTTTCCCTTCCTCCCCCAAAATCTCCAAAACAAAATTGGACACTCTCAGTATATTGGATGGTAAGTCTTGAGACCTGGAGATTCTGCTAAAAAGCTAATCCACTTGCTTTGATCTTCAATCATAATTGAAGAAAAGGAGCTTTTTGTTTAATTTTAAACTTTTGATTGATCACAATAGCGTGTACATTGAGGGGCTGTAGGAGGTCTGTGTGCACATACAGAGATTTATTTCCTCCTCTCTTGCACTGGAGAATGATAGGCGCTGAAAGAAGTGAGGTGATTGAATACTTCCCCTCAAGTTTCAGTGCTGGTTCTCAAGGGGTTTTTTTAAGCACCAGATTAAGACTTTCTTTTGATGACAAAATGGCGTACTGCGCCATTGTGGTTCTTCAGTCCATGCTGTGGAGACTTCATATAGGTTTGTTCATTTTTAAAGCTTAAAAAAAATAATTAAAACAGCACTTTGCTCATGGTTGGAAGAATTTTATGGTGCTTTAGTGAAACATTTATGATCTCATGCTTTGTCTCTCTGATTCTCATTCATTAAAACAGATGCCTTTTGTCAACTCTTGCATTAGAAGAACTCCTTGGATCTCTATGGTGATAGTATGATACTGTCAGACCTAAAACCTTTTTTACAGTCTCTCAATATACTGGTAGATGTCTGAATAGAATAATTCAGTCAGGCAGCTAAGCTTATATTATGCCTTTATAACATTTTTAAGACATACATAATTCATGTCTGGTGAGTTTTCTAGAGAAATTAAGATGCAGTTGGGTAGACAGACATGCAAGTGGCAACAATTCCATTTGAAACCTTTTTGTTTTTCTTTGAGCCTACAGATGATCAAAGGACACTTTACAAGCTCTGTTCTCCACAGTCATTTGTGAGCAGACAGCATGTTTATGACTTTGAAAATATAATCCTGTCTCCAAGCTTTACATAATTCTGTATGTTTTATTGCCGCAGAAGAAAGCATTGTGTATTGATTTTTCGAGTTGGTGCTGACTGTAAGAAAGCTGGACTGAGTTATCTCACACTCCAGCATCTAGAAACCTTCATCACCAGCCTGCCCATTTAAATAGGTGCCCATCAGTCAGTTTTCCCTCACGTAGGGACCACCTGCACTCTGCTCAGGGTAATAAGGCCCTGCTGCCACACAGACTAAGATGTACTTAAATTGGCTGGGGAGGGGGTTGTTTACTTTTAACGTGATGGTAGGTAGAATTCAAGGTTACTGCCCCACTGTAGAATTCCTTCCATGGGGCCAAATGAAAGCATACTCCAAATGGAAAATTTTTTGTTGATCCCCACTCGTTGTACTTAAGTAAATGCACTTGTGTTTCCCTAAGGAGGATTTACATTGAGATCGCTATTTTATTAGTGGTATTCTTTTAAAATACACGTATTATTTCTCATGAGACAAGGAGACCACAGACAGGAGATTATGTAGGGGACAAGATTATCCTCTTACCTCTGCTCTCCAGAGATTTCAGTCAGCTACTTTTTGTAGGTTTGAAGTTCGATGCTAATAGGAAGAAAGGTGAGTGAATGGATTATTGTAATTGCAGGGCCAGCCATAGCTTGTCTTACTAGACCTGCAGAACAATATGAACAATTTGCTAATTCTGTGCCTAGTGTAGTGCCATCTTAAAAAAATAAAATTAAAAAAAAATTTACTGCTTCCAGTCCTAGTGTGGAAGGAAAAGGATGAAATTATTTGATTCACCCACCAAGGTTATGAAGCTGCTTTGTAGAGAATGGGCAAAATGATAGCTGCTTTTAGGTTTTTAGATGGTCAAAAATGACTAGTCATAACAAGACACAGATTAACATTTCAACATCGTGAAAGTTAACTAGGGGATGCCAAAACTGAAAAACTTTGAAAGTCCTGTGGTGTATGGCGCTTGAAATGAAAATCTGCTGCACTCACTGAAACTACAGGTTTAAGGAATAGGAAAATGGGATGAGGTTGGCTAATAATGCTACCGATGCATTTTTCTCATTACTGAGAACTCTAGTTAATTTATTTTGCCCGCTGGCCATGTGTTTGAGATCATCATAAGTATAAAACACCAGTTTTTAAATGTTCTATGAAAATTTATTTTGTAATAAGAAAAACCCAAAAAACTCTGGTTTCAGCATTTTGGCAAAGCTAGCATTCATTTCACAGTGGCAGATCTGGGTAGCCTGAGCAACCTGCACTTTGTGGTATTTGGCTATTTCAGTGACACACCAAGCCGCAGCACTGGATCCCTATGCAGGAGTGAGGTCTGTTCAGCAAGATGATAATATATGTCGCTGACAAGTATACACATAACAAACTGTCTTGTGTGGTAATGAGTGGAGTAGACATTGTTCACAGTGGCAGCAGATGCAAACAATAAATGCCCTACGTGAGTTCTGTAATTAAATACCAAAGCAAACACTGAGGCATTTGATAACCACAAAAGATGTTTATTGCTCATGCTCAGACCCTGTGAACATTTTTCCTTGCTCTGTGACAAGATAACAGAAAAGGTAACCAAGCATAACATAAAAATGAAAAATACCATTTTCTTGTTGGCTGACGGTTTGGAAATGCCATGCCACAAGTTTGTCAGCTTCTCTAGTGTTGTTATGCTTTCAGCTGCTGTAGGATGAATAATTGTGTAAGGTTCGGTTCAAAATATGACTAAGTGTTCAAGGGCAGGCTGTTAAGGAGCATACTTGTGTGAGTGGTGTTTTGTGTGGAAACGTGCTGTGGGCCAACACCACCATCAGGTGATGCATAAGGAAGCAAAGGTATAGAGGGTCATTTGGAAAGGGTCAGAGCAGCAATGTGGCAGAGGAGCTGTCACCGGCTTTGCCAGGTCCTCTGCAAATCGGGGAGACTCCGGGAGCAGACTGTGCACAGGTCCTGTCTGAAATGCCCCCCTGGCTGCAGCCTTGTTGTCCTAGTGCTAGTCCTTGCCATGGCAGCTCCATACCTGACCTGGAAGTGGCAGGGCTTTGCTGCATACCTGGAGGAGGAGCAGGTCTTCTAGCATGCTCAAGTGATCCCCTCTAGTGGCACTAACAATATTCTGCATTTTTCTGCTCGTTGCAGAGTTGGCCAAGTCTTGATAAACCCCACCCATTTTACAGGAGGGAGGCAAAGGCACCCAGAGCTCAAGTGCCTTGGCAGTGAAGCAGCGGTAGGGCCAAAATCAGAACCAGGATGTCTGGCCGTTTGCTCCAGCCTCCTCCATCACCCCCTCACAGCTCCAGGCTGCAGCAGCAGCTCCAGCCCCAAAGGTGGTGCTTTCCTCTGTGTCTGTGCCTCTCTTTCCCACCCCCTCACAAGGTATGCTTGGAGGAGGATGGCAAATGATAGCTCCAGGAGCGTGAAAGAACCATTACCTCAAACAGGAGAAAAATTAATTCAAACAAACTTGAAAGTAAAATCCTTTGGTCAGTCTGTAAATCTGTCTGTCACCTGCTTTTCCTTTCAATGATAAGGAGGGAAAGGGATGATAAATAGCTCTTCACAGATGTTCTCCAAAGCATTTATTGTTTTCTTCTGGGTGTGTTTGCAGCAGTCTGAAGCAGATGAATTCAACTTCTTTTGAGAGAAGCTTTGGAAGGCTGTTCTGTTTGCATTTTACCTGTGGGAAATGCTGGGCTAGTGGAATGATTGCACCTCTCTGTTAGCTTTATTGCACCTTCCCTTGGCAATGCTTTGTTTATATCAGTCAGGGATACCACAAATAAATTATTCTCACATAGAGTGAATTCAGTATTCCCCAGGCTTAGGCAGATTAGCACAAATTAAATTCCACATTTTCACACCTGAGGTCATTAGCACTTTATTAACTTTTATTGGAAACAGATAATTGCTATAAATGTATTGTATCATTAACTGTGTAATGCATAAATTGATTAAAAAATGTATAGCAACTAACATTTTGCAAGTCTGCTGCATAGCTTATACAGAAAATGTGACTTTTTAATTGAAGGAAAAAAAAAACACCCTCCAAATACAATGGGAATCTCCTAGAAGAGCATAATTTGGGTGCAGAAACATTGTCAGGTCTATTCCATTTTAAGCAGTGCAATTTAATGTGATGTAGGGAGAGTCTGTTTAAGACCTGTCCTTAGCATTTGTTCAGTGTTCCCTCTATGCTTTTTGTGGCCTGGATATTGCAAGTTTATTCCTTCATCGGCTGCTCATTTAGGAGTGGCTCTGTTTAGTCTTCTCCATCTCTGTGCATTTATCTATAACCTGTCAGATCTCCAAGCGTGTCCCACTGCGTTTGTCAAAGCCAGTTTATTACTCGTCTGCTGCTTCTGGCTGCAGGAACCTGAGAAAGGGATGTTTAAGACTCTGAAGATGCGGTCTTCCACTTACTGAGGCATCAGTCTGTAAAAATCACATCTAAATTTAAATGTTCATGCCCCAAAGGTTGGGACTGTCAAGCTCAAAGGAACTGGAGTATTGCATTTTTAAATCTAGTTGGTTGCTTCCTTTTGAAAAATTTTCAGTCTTAACTAGCATTGTCAAGAATGCAAATACATTTTGAAAAGATTAATTTGTGAAATATAAGTACTTAGACTGTGATCACATATGCAATGATTTCATGGAGGGAATAGGCTTAAAAGGAAAAGCATTTTAAAGCTGAATTTCTGCCCTTTTATATGCTAGGATGGGTACACTAAGAAAGAGATGGATTCTTCAAGCAAAAAGCAAGGAAAGGAAGGGGTGTCTCAACAAAACATCTGTTATTTAAAAAAAAAAAAAAAGAAAAAAGGAAGGGAGTATTTTGGTATAATCCATTCCTTGGTCAGAAACTCATTTGTCTTACCCTTTCCCCAGTGATGAAAGTCGCTGTTGGTTTCAGCAGTGAAATCTCTTATTTCTGAAAAACCTAGCCATCATTGGCAGAGTGGATTTTATCCCCCAGCTTTCTAATGAAGTCTCTGTGTTACTGTAGAACACATACGGGTCTGCTTAACACCCTGGAGATGGCAATTTTTAAAACTGTTGGTACTTTATATTTTCAAAGTGCTCTTCATTTCATCTCTGTGGGTGCTGATCAAACCAATAAACATCTCAGCCTTGAAAAAGATGATTGAGTGGAAAGCCTGATAACCAGAGGAGAAACACTGAGTGTAGGTTATCTGTGCTAACTGCTTTTTTTGTACTCTGTAGAAACGTTTTGCACTGGGAAAGAATTCCTCACTTGCATGTAGAGTGTTAGTCACTAAGGGAAATGATATAACTTAACTGGAACTGTCACCAAAACAGCGTATTTTTTGATATTGCCCCTGTCATTCCTGTCTTAAAGTGTGGATAATAATTGGATCCTGGGAACCAGTCTTGTCTCTGTATTTTTATTTCTTCTTTCTAGGATATGTTTTTGTAGTACAGTTCAATCAGAGGTGCGTGGCATATGGCTTTTTGCTGCATGAATTGCTGCTGATGTGAATGTCAGTGGGCATATAATACCAGATTTTCATTTTGTGAATCACAATGCATGGAATTCAGCCCGAGAGCTCCCCAGACTATAGACCTTATTATAGGCAAATAAAAAAGGGAAGGGGGGATTGGGGTGAGGTGATGTCTCAGAGATTTTGTTTCAGTTGAAATGAGGTTATTGTGATGAATGATGCAGCTGACAATGAGATTTTTATAGCCTCTCTTAGAGTAGCAGAGCTTGTATTATTGTTGGTTCCCTTTAAGTAATTGTAATCTAAATAGCACCGTGGTTGAAAAGAGCAGCAGAAATCTTTCATACATGTCTCGTAAGCAAAGCCAGGGCGCTTTGTTGTTTTCGTCTCATCTGTCCTTATACAAATGTCCTTCATTGTTTGCAATTTACGTCTCGTGTATTGTCTTGATTGAATATGTCAGTCACCATTAAAAAGGCGTTTGCCCGTCAGTCGCTGCTGCTGCTGTTGCGTGTCTCTATTTTTAGCACATGAGGTAATTGGCCAGCATCTGACAAAATGATCCTGCTACCCAATGTACCAGTGTAAATTGAGACTGGCTGTGATAGAGGCATATGGGAGGGGAGGGCTGCTGGGAGCCGGAGTGAGAGGAAGAGACGGTGCGCGGGTGTGGGTGGGCTCTCCTCAACTTTACACACACCAGCTACTTCAAGCCATGTCTGCCCCGTGCACCCGGGGCCAACAGAGGTACCTGCCTCTGCTGGCTTTCCATAGGTTACCTTGGGCACCAACAGTAGGGCAGCTATAGCAGAGTTAGTCCTACATGGGCTGCGCAAAGCTTTCTTAAGTGATCACAGGTTAAACTGGGCCTTGGTATGCTAACGTGAACTGTCCTCAAGTTCCCAGAGACTGGATGAGTGGGAAAATGGAGGAGGATGGGAGGTGAGAGATTTAGCATGTACTTTCTGAAGCAAGTGTTAGGTTTTGCTCCAAAGAATATTTGGGCTTGAGACCACAGCAGGGGCAGTTGTTACTTGGGAATGGTAGTGAAGCTGAGACGTGTGAACTTGGGTTCTGCCACTTTTCCATTGAGAGCAAAATAGCTTACTGGAGGATGGAAAGTGTTGTGTGTGCCTCTGGAAGTGGTAAGGCCCTTTTTTCTTTGCCGTTTCACCTCTACGCTGTCGATTTGAATAGCCATACGAAAAATATTGTGGATTTATCGATGACTGAAAGATAATTTACTGATAGGCTCCCTCCCAGTTCCTCAGGTTATCTTTATATGTTGGTCATGGCAAGCAGAGAAGCAAGGCCCCTAGTAATACATATGAAAGCTGAGGAATATCACCTTAGAAGCTGAGTGCAGGAACGGAGACAAATTTGATACCGTGTAAGTATATTAACCCAAACACCAGAGACAGGTGAAGAAACAAATACCAAATTCTGTGTCAGAATCCTTGAAAAAGAAGACATTAGTGCAGCTGATTAAAGATCGTGACACGTCAGTTGAAGATATTCATGCCATGACCATGAAACTGAAATGCTCGAGAACCATCCTTGCATCAAGAATGTCAAGTCTGCGTCTAGAGGAGTAGAAGCATCTGGGGAAATAGCTTCCACACATGCTTTGAATTTTATGGTAATTTTTCTCTCTGGAGGTGTATCTTCAGATTTCAAGCATCAGTTTTCTGTCTCAGGGAAACTGGCTGATCTTTGTTGTGTTGCTGATATGAGAACCTCAGCAGCAAGAACTTAAAAATTGCAGTTGTATCCATTTTGCTTGAATAGTAAAGGCTGCCTAGAATTTCTTATTGTACTTAACCAAGAGTCAAAAGGAAACTACAGATCTCGCTGTATCATTGTTACACTGTCAGCCTTTTCAGAAGCAATTGATCAGCCCTTCATAGTGAAAATAACGTCTTAAAAGTCACCAAGTAGGAAAATGGAACATCCTTATTTTTGTAAAATCAGATGTGTGAGAAGAAGGATGTAATCTCATAGCTGTCAAGATTTTCAGATTCCTTCCAAGAACTCTTTTCTGTGTAAGCTAAGGATTTGGAAGTTGTTAAAGGGCTGTTTTCTTCCTGGTGAATTTTTTTTTTTTTTTTTAAGATCTGAATTGATCTGATTGTCACATAACTGATACTTCTGCATTTTAAGGCCTGTATGTGATTTTTTTTTAGAAGCACACATATAAACTAGTGACTGGATGTAGAAATCTTACTGGATTTCTCTCTCTGTTCTAAGTGAAGCTTCCTTTAGCCTCTCTCCCTGTTTAATACTCTGACTTCCAACAGGATTTATTCCCCCAGTCTTTCCTTCTGCCTGTCCCCTTTCCTTGGAGCAACGGCATGGCTCGTACAGCGCTTCCACCTGTCTTAAGGAGGGTGTTAATGACTTTTCTCACTTTCTATAGATGGGGTGCCTGCTGACTACTTTGCACAGCCACATCTCCTGTCAAGAGATCAGAAAAGACCTTTTGTGGTCGTAGAATATTGGAAGCCGGTTTGTGAAGCCAGGATGGGGGTTACTGGCAGCTATGTATTTTCAGCAGTGGTAGAAATCTGAAGGACACTGTTAAAATTGTAAAGTCAAAATTACATGCGCAGACATGTTTCTTATTCCTAAAAATGTAGCTATACGGACAAAAAAAGTCTTCCCTCATGAGTAACAGCATAAATACAACATTTTAATAATGATGGCAGAGAACTGAATAGTCTTTTGTCTAGCCTAATTCCGCATACAGTGGGCTGCAAAGTTTAATTTACTTAGAGAAAAGAACTGTCTCCACCAATCTGGGAGATAAATCTCAGGTAGAAGGCATTGTATACATGCAGCTTGCAAATGGCTTCAGTTATATACATGGCCTAAATGGCCCTTCGCTGTGTAAAATCTTTAAGGTACCAGCTAAAGCAAAATCTTTAAACTGGTGGTTCTACTTGGGGAGAAAAGAAAGAAAATCTCTTCCTTGGCTATGCATGGGTTAGGGGTTTTTTATTGCCTTGTTGCTTTTAAACTCCAGAGAACAGGATGTTTCATAGCTGCTCAATTTGCTTTAGTTATTATCATTTGAAAGAATTTGATGATTCTAATTTCCTTCTCTACGCTTCTTGATTTTAGTACTAGAGTAACACTTCAGTCTCTAATATTGATTTTTATGATGGTCAGGGCTTTGATATTAATTTCTGCACCACAGCAAGCTGAGGATGGGTGATTGCCAATGCAAACTGAGGACTCAGAAAGACTAATTTCATGTTTTACAAATATAATTGTAGGTGTTTGCTTGTAGGATGGTCGCTGTGTTGATGAATCAGCAGTGCACCCATCTGTGATGTGGACTAACTGCATGCTGGGTCGCGTTAGCTAAAGCATAGCTAGCAGGTCAAAGGAAGGGATTATTCCCCCCAACTTGGCACTTGTGAGGCAGCAGCTGGAGGACGGTGTCCAGTTTTGTGCCCCAGTAATGGGGAGAGATTGACGGAATGGAGCTAGTCCAGCAGGCTGGTGGCTAGGGCCACCAAGATGATTAAGGGGGATGGAGCACGTGGCGTTCAAGGGGAATGTGAAGGAACTAGATTTGTTCATCCTGGTAAAGGCTGGGGCGGGGGGGAGAGTGGATCCAGTTGTATCTTCTTCCACTACCTGAACAAGAAGCTGTAGAGAAGATGCATACCCTTCTCAGAAGTACACAGTGAAAGAAGAAAAGACAAGTTGCAGTGAAGGAAACTGGTAGGATGTAAGGATAAAATATTCCCAACTACTGATACTGGTGCAGCACTGGAACAGGTTGCACAGAGAGATTATGGAATGTTCATCCTTGGAGAAACTCAAAACTCGCCCAGACAAGGCCCTGAGCAACATGACTTAAGCTTGAGTGTAGCTCTGCTGCGTCTGCAGGGCTTGATGTCGCCTAGGGTTTTCTAGCAACCTGAATTATTCTGTAGTTTTATGTGTAAAAGCTGTTTTCTTATCCAGTACGAAACAGGGAGAAATAGTAATTCATATCATTATTCATCATGAAAACAAACCAGATGCAGCATCAACCAATCTCATAAATTTTTTCTAATGTTAAAGAAAGTGCAAAAGATCCTTGTGATGGATGCAGTAGCCACTTGTAAGAAGTCAGGCTTTCCCCATTAACTGCAGTGACCCCTTTAAAGCAGTTTTAACTTGTTTTAGCTCTGACAGCTGAGCTGTTATTACTCAGGGGCATTCAAGCTCCTTCAGAAATGTGAGGTCAAAAGCGTTTCCTCAAAATGTTCTTGCTAACATTTAGGTAAGTATGTTTTACTAAATATTGACCACTGGCTGCTACTGCAGCTCGGCTAATGTGGTAACTTGTCTAGCCACTAACTCGTTAGCGTATTTGAGCCCTCATGCTTAAAGCAGCAATGTGTGTAGCAATTGCAGAGCGATGTTTGGCTACTAGTGGATTGGTTTTTGGTGTGTTTGTTGGTTTGTGGGTTGGGGTTTTTTGTTTGGTTTGGTTTTCTTTTTAAGTGCTTGTCTTGTACACAGACCTCTGTTTTAGCTGAAGCTCCATTCATTACAGGTTATAGCTCCATGTGCAAGCTGTCACTCCACCATTCTGGGAAGTTTCAGGTTTTTCTTTTAAGCACGGGTTTCTGACCAAAGGAGACTGCCATTTAAATTGACAGAACATACAATGGGTAAAAAAGGAGAAAGGAAAGGTGATGTTAACTAATTTTTAATTGGATAACAAGAATACATAAATTATGTTTTGCTGCATGTTGCCTGGAAAATCAGTGGTAGAGATGGGAACTTAGTCCACACTTCACTTGTCAGTGCTTTAATGATGGGACAACCCTATCTTGGTTTCTTTTCTCCTGTCTTGATACATGATTCTGTTAGCAAGGAGACGTATTTTTTTTCCACTGTGGTGGAAGCACCTTCCACATTTAAGCAAAATATTTTCCCTTTCTTTACATCCTTTAAAGGTTAAAGTAATGAAGTGGTTAGATGTAGTGTTTGCGTTTTTGATGTAAATGGCTGAAATTAAAATGTGTTGCAATTTGGGACAGTAGTGAGAAGGATGAGGAAAAAATGAAGAGAAGGCATTCACGCTGTCTTTCTGTGCACAATGTCTCATGCACAGCATTAGTAAGCAGTAAAAATTAGAGAGCAATGACAAGAGAACTGGAGCTGTCAGAAATTAATTTTTTTCTCTCTCTCTCTCTTTAAGTGACCAGGAAGACTCTAGTCATAAATGACAAATTTAATAATCAACCGGCATTTGTCAGTGTGTGCGTACATGAGCACAGCATATGCAATGCTCACTGTGATTACCAAGGCAAACTAGGACAAGCTGTACTCAAGGCAAGCCCAGCACTGCAGCTGGCTTTGGGTGGGTGGGCTTCTGCGGCTGCCACAGATGTTACGGATGCTGTATGTTGGGCAGAAAATTGACATGTGAGACTGGGACCTTGAATGTAAAAACCTGTACATTCATGTTGCCTGGCTTCGGTACAAGCAGCGGTGCTGTTATTGCCAAGGAGAGACTATGCCTCAGCCTTTCTGGAAAAAAGTTCCCCGCTGTCCAGATGTGAAAATTAGTTTCAGGCTAACACGGAAACATTGAGCCCCACTGGATAGGACAGCAGCTCAGGTGTGGAAGGCAGCCAGACCTCACTGTGGACTGTGGCTCCGATCGAAAGGTTGTCTACAGTGACCGTATCAAAAAAGAGTGATATTGGATGTTTTGCATATTACAGAGCAAAGCTATTCTGATTAAACTGGTAATTTTAAAATAAAAGGGCTGCAGAGGAACCAAGATAACCAGCAAATCACTTCTATTTTTCCAAATAGTACAAAGTGTTATTAACAAAAAAAAAAAAAAAAAAAAAAAAAGAGGCTGTTAAAAATATATTCAGGAATCAAAGGAAGAAAAGCAGGCAGAAAAAATGTGCAAGCACCATTAAGCTGCAGAAATTTTCCTTGGACAAGTTGCAGTACCTTTTCAAAGCAGCATATGGGGTTTATTCTGGTGACTCTAATTTCAACATGAATGGGAGTCACGTGGAATACTCCTGGCATACTGCTTTGAAAATATATCCCTGCATGATTAAGGAAGACTGAAATCTTTTTAAACCTCTATCAGTTTTGTTGTTGTTTTTTTTTTTTAAACCAATTCTAAAATGTTTTTAAAGGAAAGCATTAATGGAATGAAAATGGTCCAACCCCTGAATAAAGTGGTAACGTAACAGGTAGAAATACTACTGGCTTAGCACTATAAATATGTTTGTGCTTCAGAGGCTGGGGAATGAAGGGAGAAGAAAACTTGGAGTTTGTACCCACTGTTGCAACTGCCTCTGCATTGCTTGACCTTTATAAATTTGTCTCTTCACTGGGAAGATGAAGTAATCATTCCACCTACCATGTGCAAAGAGCAGAGAGTTCAATGAAGAGAGTGAGTACAAGGCAAGATTTGCCTCTGAGATGGCAAGCATGGCCATGCTGCAGTATTGACAGAATCTTTAGCTCATGGATGATTGAGACTGAAGAAATATGTACTCTGAAGATTGATTAGGAAGAGACTCATTAGTGGGAAGGAAGTTCTGAGCGTTTGCAACAGCCCTGACAAAACGAGCCAGAACACTGATAGAGCTGGGCCTGGTGCGTGGGCTGAATGTGAAGTAAGGTTGCTGGATGGAGGTTCAGAGAGTCCTTTCTGACAGCCGGTCCTTCCTACCCATCTTCAGAGAAAACAGTCTTAACAGTTTCTTGAGATGTTTTTAAAAGGATAAGACAGAAAATGTCCATAAAACCATATTGATGAATACAGACATGAGCATAGTGAGGAGTATGGACAATCATCTGGTGTCCTTCCAAAGATGCAGAGAAAGAGGGGAAAGTTACTTTTCCTTTTCCAATACTTTTTTCCCTTTTTTTTTTTTTTTTTTGTGCAACTGAGAATGTATTATAACTTTGATTTTGTGAGGGCTGCTGCTTTAGTGCTCAAGGATTTCCTCTGATTGCAATTTCTTATTGCCTGTCTTACTACTATTTATCTATCTTGATATCAGAGACACAAAAAAAAGTTGCCTGCCTTTTCTCCTTTTCACAAAATCTTCACCAGTGATATGTTACACCAGGATGCTGAGCTCACCTGTCCTTCATATCTGTTGACTTTCAGAGTGGGGTGTTAATATGCTTTGCTGGGGTTTCTCCAGTCGTTCCAAAATGGTTGCCACTTTCCAGACTTAAACATGAGATGCAACAGACAACATAAAAGAAAGAGTATTTATGTCAGCCTTATTTAAGCAAGAGGCTTCATTTAAGCAAGCCTATTTATATAGTGAGATTATTTATACTACATTTGTCTGTGAATGGGCGTGTGTGGGCATGCTTCTGTTGTGCATGCGACATGTGTTTGGGGTATGTATATTTGGCTGCACGTTTCCATGTACATGGACTGAAAAAGTGGCTGTTAATATCTTTGAGAAAGGGATGTTTGCAAAGCCCAGGTTAACCTAGGGAGGCTCTGAAGCCCATGGGAACGGCGTGCTGCCAGAGACCGACACAGTATAGGAGTGTCAGTAACTCATTTTGTGTCCCCCAAATTGCCCTGTGAGGGTATGGAGAGTATTGCCCTTTCTAGCTAAAGCTAGGCATCCACTCAGTAAATTGCTCCTATTAGAGTATACTTGCAAAAAAAATAGCTACGTGGTAAACAGCCCTAACTGTTCCTTCAGCTTATGTGAGTATTAATTTGACTTTCATGCCTGTGAGGTGGAAGCAGACAGAGCTTGTTCTTCTCAAGAAAGTTTGTTGCACGCTTGCTGGACCTGGAGACTAGACTCGTGTTTTCTGTTCTTTTCGTTAACTGTGGTCTTGGCAATCCCTTTCTGCACCTCCAGAGCCTTCTGACCATTACCCTTCCCTGCGAGCCTGTGATGCGAAAGTAGCTTGAAATGAATGTGATAAACGGTGGATAGGCCTCCATCAACAGCTGTTAAAATAATGGTCTAGAGGTCCTTCAACAGTAGCTGGGAAGGTCACCCAGGGCA
>NW_008825564.1:2077724-2083642 GCF_000699105.1 Pygoscelis adeliae | reverse complement strand
CTCTTTCTAAACATCATGAACCAGAATTGTCATTCTGGTCTTAAAAGTGCATAATCACACTAATACAGTTCCTCTAAAGGCTGATGGGTGTCTGATTGTTACTCTTAAATAACACAGAGCAGAAGCTTTTGAAATTAAACCACACATGTAGAAAACTCTCCTGAATAAAAATGCTATTTCTTTTTCCAGAATGCCTCGGCAAGTATGTACAGGGTTTTTAGAAATCCAGGGATGTTTGCTAATGTCATCCATTGTGCCAGTCTTAAGGGCCTGTTGGATAAAACCCAAAGCCCCTGCTTCAGGTCTCACACCACTAACCTCTTCCCCATTAGCAAGAGAGGGCATGAGTTTTGTGTGAACAGATTTAATCTTTCTGTGCAGCAGATGTGCTGACACATGGGCTTCTACAGTCAATGGGGTAAATAATCTTCTGTTTAAGTAGTTCCTTAGTACCTATTTATGTAATTAACATATTAAAAAAAAAATCATGCATCATTATTTAAATGGTGAACTATGACAGCATCAAAGTAAGTTCAGATACCTGAGACAGATGAATTTTTCCTTTATTTTGTCCCTTCTATTGTTCTTTGGTTTTGTTAAAAGCAGAAGAGTAAAAATAAATCATTCTGTTGCCATTTCATATGATCGAGTAGAGATTTAATCTGCATCTTCCAGAAGAAGAAAACCGAAATGCACTAAGGAATAAGATGGAGGGGAGCGTACATGCATGTAAGACAGGCAAGACCAAATACGTACATGGCATAATCTGTTTCAACAGTATTAGTAGTACAATGTACATTCCTCAGTTCCCGTCCTATAGAGACCAAGCATTAAAGGGAAGTCTCAGACTGTTTGGATTGCAGATAAATCCAGCTTGTGCTGCTTGTTTGGCAGTCTGTGCAAAGCATGAGCTGGAGAAGTAGCTAAAGGTAGAAGAATATTGCAGGTAAAATGCTGTAGTGATGTGAAATTGTTCTGTCCTGGCCATGTGTGCTCCAAACCAAGTGAGTGAATGAGAAAACCAAGATTAAGATGACATGACTGAAAATTCTCTCAGCATGTTGCAAAGGGGTTTTGATACAAAATTATGATCGTATTTGAACAAAGTGAGCAAAGGAGGGAGCCGAGAAATCCTAACCCCAGCTGCAGATGATGAATATGTGATAGATTTGGCAGATAGCGCTGATACACTGTTGTAAAACTCAGAAGGTGATTTCTGTGGCCCTTGCAGTTGTGTGTTTAAGAGTGCTATGTAAGGAATCTTGAAGTCGATGACGTGTACCGTGAAACCTTTTTCTGTCTACTGTCTGGATTTATTATAATTGATTTGAAATTCTTCAGTGCCCTCTCATGCTATATGACTGCTATGTATGTTTGAAATGGCAAGACTTAAAGGTTGTAGACAGCTGCAGGGGCTTGTGTATTTTAAGGGGTTTTTTTTTATATGATAGCTATACAAAGACAAACTAACTATGGTTGTATATGACACTACCTCTAAACCTAAACATCACTTGAGGTTGTTGATCAGATAGGGCTTTGCTGTTTCCATTGTCAAGGTTAGAAATAATTTTCTTTTTTTTGTGTGTGTGTGTATATCAAAATTTATGCAACTTCAAATCTATTCACTGTGACAGAATAGTCTTCCTCTAAGCAACCCAGTTTATTTCTTCCTTTTTTTTACACCAGGTTTCTTATGTGTGGTTGTGGTGGCTTTCCTTTTTTTGTTGTTGTTGTTTTTTAAGATTGGGATATTTCAGTTCTGCATTAAACATGAGGCATTTTAGATCTTCTTGGAGTTAACACTGGAGGTGGAAATGGAGCCTACAGTCGTGCTGTCTAGACTAGGAAGTCTCCTTTCACCACCCAGACTACGTGTAATCGTTTAGCAATAGGAAAACTGAGAAATATTCATGTCAGTTCCTGTAGCCAATTTCAGGATTGTTTGTAGGCTGTCTTTAGCTTAGCTGAAGAACTTCAGTTGTCAGAGAAGACGAAGAATTATTGCAGATTCAACACCCCTAGACAGTCATCATCCAGACTGCTGTTGTCTATGTCCAAGACTGTTGTATGAAACTCTATAAAGCTCTAATTTCCTTTGTATAAGAGGAGTGGAGATTTTCTTTAATGCACCTCCCTGCATATCGAAGGCTTTTAACATATGTATGCATCCTCAGAAGGGGGCCAACCTGCCTGGTGGTGCAGGAAGAGAGTTGAATGTTCCCTGTGCTTGAAGTACAGGAGGAGGTAGTGGATATTGAACATGCACATTGGTGCTTGGATGGTGGAAATCAAACCCATCCATGCTTTGCAGAATTAAAGGGTCTGTGTTTTTGTAACTCATATAGACCTTCCTGGGTGCTGTGGTGGCAGATCACCTCTGAAGGTCATGTCTAATCTGATTTGCAAAGCTGTGTTCCTGACAGTGTTTTCAGCAGCTTATATATCACTTGGTGTTCCTAGTCAGATAAGCTCTGTGGTTTGTAGTAAGGCTGTCTCAGGTGGCAGAAAGGATAGATATCTCTTTATGCTGTGGCCCAGCGTTTTCATTTTAATTTGTGTTTATGTGTTGCTATCCAAAAACTTTTCAGATGTGGTAATATTAGAAAAAATAAACAAACAAAAATGCCGAAACCTGCTTGTTTGAAATAAAGCGTAGGGGGCTCCTGATAAAGGAGGCATAAGGTTTTCTGATATTAGGATCTGGGGAAAACCAAACTAAATTCGGCCTTGAAAGTCTCTGAAGTACTTGTTTGTACTACCTACAGCCTAGGTCCTAATTGCTGCTTCAAGAATACAGATGTGGAAGGGAAATCTGTATGTATTCCTGGAATGGATGAATAGGACTAGCTGTTCCTGGTGCAAATTAGCTGCTTCTACAAACGGACTTTTGAAAGGGATGGAAAGTTTACTGAGAATTGGCAGGTAATTTATGGTGCTGGAACAGGAGTCACTGGGAGCCAACCAGCGAGTCTGTGACTTGGGAAGTGTTAGCAGGTTAACCATCTTCCCCATGTAGGTATCTAGGCTAAAAAAAGTAAAACCCACGATCTAGAAGGATGAGTAAGCATTATATCACTGTTGGTTGTTCCTCAGCTCCCACACACAAACAGGTCTTAGCCTATGACAGCATACTGCTGAGACCTTGCTGTCGGATTGGCAAGTAGCAGCTTCGGTGTGAAGCCCTCCTGGAAATCCTTGATCCTTTTGGTTGACAACATCATTTTATCCCGCTGTCTTAGAAGATTTTTCACAAATCTCATTTATTATGTTGCTTTGAAATTGCCTGGATTTTTCTAGCCTTGAATTTTTGATCTCCCTTAAAAGCTTTCTTAGGTATTTGTGCCCTGTCCTGCTTTAGAGTGCAGCAAAATTCTTAGTCTGTTTATTCTCACACCACAACCTTGGGAGGAAAAGAAATGCAATTTACAGGGGAGATTACTAAGAAAAGAAGGTGACAAAGGGTGAAGTTTCTTAAAGTTAAATCTAACAGCTTGCTGCCGTCAGAAGCAGAAATCTCTGTCACTTCTGTTCCTTTCCTATGGCAGGAAAAGACGTTAAAAATGGGTCTTCTGAGCTGTTGACTGGTTGCCCTAATCTGGGACGCAGTCTTCTCCCTGTCAGTGGGTGAAATGCAGATGAAGAGTTTTGGAAACTGGGCCAAAGAAAGGTTTCCCCAGATACTTCAAAGTTGCCCTGATAATCATTATGTTTGCTTGCAGCAGTGCTTTGTTTAACAAAGCACGGCCTGATGGAGAGTTTTGAACTCTGTGTATCATACAACAGAAAGGAAAAATTCATTTGATTAGGAAGCTCTCCAATTTAATATTGGCTTAAAAAAAATTTCAGCATAGAAACCCACTAGGAATGTGACAGTTGTTTTTCATTGTCCGGTAGCATTTTATATATTTATTTATGGTTTGCGTGACTATCTTAAGCTCTACATATTGACAACACTTCCAGTCCGTAAGACATGACAATAACAGCTAACAACATGAACGTTGGAACTGCTGAGCTGCTTTCATCATTCACACGCAAATGATGGTATGCTCCACACCCTCAGACCACCCTCTCCCCTCTGTGATTTAGATGGAAGGAGGGGTGGGAGGGGGATGGAACTGGATAGATTGCTTTTTCCCCAGCAAGTCCTGTCAGCAAATCTAGGCTTTTTAATTAGCCCCCCCTTCCCCTAAAATGCACATTGAACATCTTTCCACAGTTTAATGTTTCAGAACTAAAAGAGTGACCGCAAAAGCCTGCAAGCACAGGGTAATGATTATAGCGAAGGTGCTGCAGGAAGTAGGAGGTGGTGCTGCTCTAAAGGAAAATGAAAAGCCGGAAGAAGTACAGCACTGCAAGGAGTGAATCCTTACGGCATCCTGAGCCATTAAAAAATACAGTTCTCTCAAAAGCTCGCTTAAAAAATACAGTTCTCTTAAAAGCTCATTTAAGAGCTTAAAAGCTCGTGTCAAAAATGATAATTGAGTGACAGATGCCCTGAAAAGCCAGATCTCCTGGTGTAGCGCTCTGTTCTTGGCCTTGCTTTTGAGCAGTAGACCAACAGGCTTCAAAGACTTTCCTGGACTCTGGATTAGGCCCATAGAAGGCTGGTAGAAGACATTTAACAAGGAGTGGTGTTTATTATACAAGGAGATCTGGGAGTCTATCTGCAAGACACTGTCACGATGCGTTTTAAAATGCCACTATTTACAATGGCTAATGCAGTGGTTATCTGTTATTAGAGAAATACAGGAATGTTGTTTTTTCAGAGGGGCCTTCATTTTTTATTCTTGTTTTAGTTAATAAATGGAAGTAAGTGTCCATGAAAAAGGAACGTATCCTCCTTTTTTCCATCTGAAATTCTTCTCTAACACCAATAGTATGGCAGTGTCTCATAGCCTGTCCGGGGTTATCTTTGTAATATAAATGGATGCATTTAGATAGTCTCCCCACTTTGCAGTTTCAGTAACAGAAGCCTGGAGAGGATGAAAGATTTTTTCAAGTGTCCCAGAGAAAGTCTGAGGAGTAGCCAGAAATTACCCCAAACTGCCATGTCCCTTTGCTTTCTTTCCTCTTCTGACCTAGTCATCTCTCCTTTCTTGTCTTGTCAGAGGGTAGCACAGAGATTTATACCCATCGATAACAACCCTTTTGTGCGTGAAGTTTTCCTGGTGGCATGTTTCATCAGGCCCTGAACAGAATAGGGAACATCCAGTGTAGAATTAGTTGCCTGAAGACTCAGGTCACCCTCTGTGGGTGCCAGATATAATTTTGGAAGCCCACTAGCAGAACAGCAGATTGCTTAGGAAGTTTCATGATAGTCGTGTCAGGTTTGGACCCCATTTTGGACAGATGCGGTTTATGGAACTGGAAAGTGAAATGTAGTATTTTGACGGCCCATACAACAGTCTTGTCTTGTGCTGGTCCATTACTCAAACTTGAAATACAAGTAGTATGTATTACTTGAGCACACAGGGAGTGTACCTCCTTAGCAAATGCGTACATACGAGTGAATACTTCTCATGTACATATGTTCATATACATATACGTAACACGGTGTGTTTGCACAGGGAGAAAGTCAACGTGTGCACAGCTCTGTCTGCGTGTACTTTCCCAGCGTGTATGAAAAGAGAAAGCAAACTCGCAATCAAATAGGCAGCGAGAGCAGAGGAAAAAAAGATGAGATTGCAGTTGATTATGAGCCTGGCAGCAGATGTGCTACACAAATCCAGCCCGCTGCATCCAGGCTGTTTCCATGGCAATGGAGCGAGTAATTGTGGAGCTCCGGCGCGCTCCCCCACGGCCCCCGCCAAGGTGGACGCGGGTGCCGGGTCCCTACAGGCGCTGCCTCGCTCCCTCCGGGCAAGCGCCGGCCCCTGGGAAAAAATGAGCAGGCGGAGAGGGGGAGACCCAGAGATGGG
>NW_008825564.1:2062047-2076101 GCF_000699105.1 Pygoscelis adeliae | reverse complement strand
ATTTCCCCCGAAATGGGAGCGGGCGGCGATGGGCTGCTGCCGCCCGGCCGTGCCAATGGGAGCCCGACTGGCCGTCGGGTACCCGCAACATAAGCAAAGCTACATGCTCGCCCCGGCGGCACGGGGACGGGAGAGCAGGCAAAGGTGTGTAAAGGAGGGGGTCTGCTCCTCTCACATGGCTCCGCCGAGGACGGATCTCGTTAGAGAGCTTCGTCGGAGACCATCTGCCGCTCGCGCGCATTGTGCCTTCCGCAAAAAGCAGCATTAAGTCATTCACTCGCTGTCGTGTGGGAGGCGAATTTGTCATCGGGAACGATGGAGCTACGGGATCTCTGTAAGTAAATCCGTGTACTTTATCCTGCTATTTCAGCCCCGGCACAGATCAATAAATGGTGTCGAGGAATGGCAAAAGCAAATTAGTAACAACTGCAAATAGCGCGAAGGATTTCTCAGTTTTGTTTCGCATGTAGCGAGACGTGTTCTTCCTAATGGTTTCAGGCATCAGACAAACTAGTTAGCTGTTTGCATTGCCTTGGGTGGTTGTTTAGCCTAATTAAGATTAGTCTGTGGAAGGATGCTGTTTCCTCCGAGGCATTTCAGAACGACTCTGTCTTTGAAAAGGAAAGCAAACCACATGGAGCAGAATATCGCAGGTACAAAAGTCCGAGGTGCCCATAGGTAGTCACCAGCATTTGTGGTGTTGGTATAATAATAACAGGCATGTTATTACAATGGTTTGTCAAACACTAGTTCAGACCCTGAGCCAAGAAAACACGAGTTGCTCATCATTCATCACTGTGCTCAGCATAGAGAATCATTGCTTTTCCTGCTCTTTATGTTTTTTTTGGGGGGGGGTTTAAGTCATTTCTTCTTTGGAGAAGGCTTTTAAAAAACACATTTAATTCAAAAGCTTTCCTGTTTGTTGATGAAACAGGTGAGTACGTGAAAAGTGTGGAGAGTTTCCTTTTTCACCATTGCGGGGCATGAGTTAGAAGTTGATTCGTTTGCCTGTTGGGACTCTGCTTGTGATTCTGTAAAGCAGAAACGGTATATTTAGACGGGGGAGGGGGTGTGTACAAATCTGTCCCTCTGTAACCCTCTGGGGTTGCTTGAGTTACGCCAGCCATGAATTCAGCTCAGCATTGTTCATGTTTTATCAGGTATTTGCTGTTAGTCTGGGAGCTTTGCTGCACGGAGCTCATGAGTGACTCTCTGCTTAACCCTCTCGGAGACTGTACTCATCTTGTCTGGTTTGTGAAAATACATAGGAGAAAGGACAGAAACAGGAACAAAAAGATTTAGAAAAAACTTTCTGTATTTTCATTCTATGCCTGAGCTAGTCATGTGTATCAGGAATTTTATAGTAACCAAACTAGGTGCAAACATCATATGAAGCTGGCGGCTCTTTAGAGATCCATTTTCGGTGTCTTGTGTTCGTTTTAGAACTAAATGCACAACTTCCTTTCCCAGTGTTGGGAGCTGCCGGAAAGTCACATTGCTGCCTGGGAATCTCAGACTGAGAGTGTGATTTTTTATTTTTTTTTTTTTTTAAGATACGGCTTAACTGGTCAGCTTTGATTTTGAGATACTACCTTGCAAGTTGTGGCAGAAAGGTGTGTCCGTGGAGCTTATCCCTTCAGTTAAAGGAATCAGCGTTGCCTCAGAGTTGATGCTAAAAAGAATTGTCAGTGTTTTCAAGAACTGTTCGATCAAAATAAATTAGAAAAATAGGGAACATAGAATTCAGTGCATCAATACAGTGAGAGTGTCTGTTGGTGAAGGCTATATTAAGCTCCTCTGTGTACTTTTGAGTGTTTAACCCGATGTATCACAAATGCAGGAGGACCCCTCATTAAGCTTGAATTATTGCCTTTTCTGAAGGCATAGATGTAAGTCACTTTTCCCTGTGTTTCCCAGGGATGTTTGGGTTGCCTTTTATTGAAACGATGGCCCCAGGCATCCTATGGCACTGGGCTTAAAAACAACGTAATTTTCCTAATCTATGCAAAAAAGAGAGAACTGTTAGCTCTTATTGCAATACTTATTTTTGTTTAGCAGTGATGCAAGTGCCAAGAATGAAATTTTTGAAATTAAGCAGATATTTAGCTGCTATGTCACCTTCCCCCAGGGGCTTGTATCATTTATTTGTATTTACTTAGCACTGATGTAGCTGAAAATCCCATCACGTACCGCCATCTAGGCAAAGAGATGTGCCCACTTCCCATCTTGGAGGTGGATACTTTGATCTAGGCTGAGATATTCCATAAAAAGCTGAGGGAGAGCTTGGACTCTTGCACACCTGGGCATGGTTTGTTCCTGGCTCCAGGCTGGTCATTTTGAACACCTTTGGGATGCATCAAAATGAAGCTCCATTGCACCTTTGGGGTTTTTTAATTCTATATATACTACCTTCTGCTTTATTTTCTGATTGATAACGTGAAAGCCTAAGAGAACATTGTCTTTTAAGGTCACTGCAACTTTTAAGATGGTATTTTAGTTCTTGTTAGAGCTCCAGAGGTATAGTTCAAACAACATAAACCTCTCAAGTTTTGTCACTAGCATTAGGCAAATACTGTGTGACTGATAGCGTTCCTATATCTCCCATAACCTTGTTTGAAGGGATTTGTGTGCTTGTCTATCCCTGTGCATTAGTAGATAAAGGAGGGGGACGGGGAGGGAGAGAGACAGCCTATAACTGCTAAGCTCTGGATAGCGCATTGGATCAGTCAAACCACAGTGGTGCCTGAGGTAGAAAAATCTGTGTTGCAGTCAAAGGCACGCTTGCATTAGATTTTTGACCTGATGGTGCAGAGAACAGTTGCTTGTCGTTAGTGCTTGGGAATGATCTATGTGGGAGAGGCATTTCAGATTCCCAGGCTATAAGAGTTCCAGCAACAGAGGAGTGAGTAGGCATCAGTGAGAGCTGTGGCATGCTGGCAGCAGTTGGGAGGATGCAGAAGCTGAAAAATGCTATCTTGAGGTAGCTTTAATTGGTTGCATTGGAAAACACTTGGTTTTGATGGGCTCATGTCTTCTAAAACGCTTGGTGCCAGACCAAATTGGGATACCACCATTCACTTACACGAGAAGCCACCAGACATCGATCTGAACTTCAGTCTTATGCTTACGTTTTTCTTGGGAGAGCAAGATTTTTACAAAGGCAGCAGGTTATTTTTCCTCTCCATTTTCCTCAGCAACAGTAAAATTGAAACCTGAGTGGACCGGGAATTCCACAGGTTTTGCCTTGTTTCCATGGGCTTTAAACTTAAATAGGTTATCCTTCATCTGCTTGCAGAGCCTCATTCTCTTATGTTAGTCTATACTGGAAGCGTAGAGCAGAAATCCAGAAGGGAGGCTTTATACGTATCCAGAAATAGTGAATTTGCATATTTCATTCTTTCCCTGGATCTTAACCCTCCTTCAGTTTCAGCAGAAACATTGTGGTCATTCATGTTCTAGGTAAACATGCTAGAGCCACCAGTCTTCAGTTTTGCCTCAGTTGTATTTTTGTTTTCACCCCATTATTCAAATAGGTGCAACTTTTATGCAAACTACAAACCAAATACTCTTCTTTAGGTGGCTCTGATACATTTACATCCAAATGAATTGCAGACAGTCGTAACTCCAAATGAGACTAACAGCTCAAATGAGAACAGTTCCTTATTTTTGTGTCTGGAAAAAAAACATTTCTAGGAAAAGTTACTCCATGCTAGGACTTGGCTTACATAGAGCATCATGCCAAGTTACAGAAAGCTCTCACTCCCTGTTCACTACATGCACACTCGCATCTCAAATGGCAAGTGCACACAACAAAGCAACACCAAGCACAGAATAAAAATGGAACAGCAGTAAAACAAAGACGAGTGAATCGTGAAAAGCTCATTGATTTGCTTGACACCCATTTTGTTCAACATTGTGCAGTGCTAATCTGAAAACTCCTGTGCGTCACAAAAAGTTTTCAGAACAATAAGAACTGTCAATTCCAGCATATTTTACAGACCTGTCATTATTCTTCCATTGTCTTGAAGCACTAAGTGGCGTACAGAGGGTTTTTTGGCAGGAGTTCAGGAGTGGTCTCGTAAAGAGGAATTGCGTGTCACTACCTCACGTATGTTATCATTTGCAATTAGAGTTTAGCCCAGCGCAGG
Organism: Pygoscelis adeliae; assembly: GCF_000699105.1. Lineage (NCBI taxonomy): Eukaryota > Metazoa > Chordata > Aves > Sphenisciformes > Spheniscidae > Pygoscelis > Pygoscelis adeliae. Next base: position 2,071,953 of record NW_008825564.1, on the reverse strand, counting down.
CCCCTAGAAGCATGTCTGCCCCCATCTGAGTGTGCTGCTTTTATGGCGCTCATTTATTTTGTCTCTTAAAAAAACCACAACCACAAACCACCGCTTTTTGCTGTTCTTAATTGCGAAAATGTAAAAGCAAGAAATTATAGACGTCTTTCTACATTTTGACTTGATGTCTTCCAGAGAACTAGAATACTGTAATAAATTAACATCCTGCCCCACCTGCTGCTCCTTTGGAAAGGTGGGAACAGCAGCAGTGATGGCTACAAGCAGAATTTGTTATTAACACCCTTTTTCTTGAGATGGTATCGCTGGTACTTCTCTTGGAGTATCTGGGTCCTCCCCTGCTCGAGTGGAGCAAAATTCCTTCTGCTCTGCCCTGTGTTCTTTCACTCCAGATGCTTTGCCCCCCAGTTAAGAAAAAGAAGCACGCACACACCCCACCCCCCATCATTAGGAATTACAGCCCCTCTTAGGGACATGCCCCTGTGAGGAGAAGCATGATGGGAAGAAAGATAGGCTTTGTATCAGGGAGACTCAGTTTTAACTGCTTTATCCAGACTCAGAGGCCATGTAACTGGAGTGTTTTGTCTTCCATACTTACTCTTCCCAGTGTAGCATCATCCACATACATACTTCACCCAAATTAAATAAAGTTCCAATACAGTAAGGTCGTGACATTCACTCTGAAAATGAAAATATGAATTGAGTTATGCATCCTTGGTATCGGTAACTTGCAGGACCCATACATATTGCAATAAATCTGCAGCATTTTGAAAAGTCTGCGGGACATAGATCCCCTTTTTCTGGACTTCACGCAAATTCTGGCAGGTTTCATTACTTAAGAATTTAGTGGTTTCAAAAAAACTTGTGAAAGTCAGACCTCAGACGACACATATGACCTTCATATAAACTAGAACTTTGATTAGCTATAGTTTGGGTGTTTTAAACTCCTCTGTAATGCACAAAATCAATCTTGTAATGGGGTGAAAAAGGAGATCTTTGTATTAATGCTAGCACACTGTCAAATTAATACATCAAATAATATACTCTTATCCTGAATTGGCGGACTGCTTTTATCAGCGCTTTTGATGTGGCAAAAAAAGTGCTTGCTCCATAGCTATAAACCCAACTCTCTTAGTCTGCCCTTCTCTTTGAACTTCAATTTTCTTAAGACTTGGAACATCGTGATACAGAGAGCAGCTTTCATAGCTAGGTATTTCAAGATTCACATCCAAAGGCATATTAGAAGCCACACAAAGGGATTTTCTTTTAAACGAGGTTTTCAAATATATGTAACCTTCTGGCTTGACCTCTGGATCCACTCCCAGTCTGCATTTCAAGAAAAAGAATCTGCCCACATATGGTTATCTCCAATAAGATCAAAGCTGTCACTGTATTCTGACACCTGTGAGAATGAAATGGATATTAAAAAAAAAAACAGTGGGGGAAATGGTGAAAAGATTTGAATGAGTTCACATTTATAAAAGACATGCACCCACGGATCTTGGAAATGGAGGGAAGACCTTCAGGATTAGCTGCAGCTCTTCTGTTCAGAAGCAGCAGAATGTTTCTTTATTTGTTAGCCTCACCAAGGTAATTAAACAGACTTGAAAATATAAACAGAAATAGATTTTCTAGATCCCTACAAATATAGCTCTGCAAGCACTCTGCTGTGAAAGTTAATAAGGTTCTAACTTTAGACTGGGTTTTCTGCCTGGTGCCTAACAGAAGCCACTGCAAAGGACAGTGTTATTTTATGCTGCCTTTGGAGCCCCTCATCAAGGTGTGGTGTCCTTCCCAGTTTCCACCCTTCTCTGGCAAAGGTGTAAATTGTCATAGATTTATCCCAGCTCCAGTGAATACTTCCTGAAGGACTGCTATGACTGTCCCGGTAAGTATCTGCAGAGTGAGAAATGCAGCTCTGTTCATCTGTTTGTGTCTCCTGCTGTCCTGTGTGAAAGCAGCAGAGTGACTTTGCAGAGCCCGTCTGCCCTCCGTGTAGATAGATTATGGGCATAAGGCACAGGGGAGTCAAGGTGTGCATTTCGCTGTGTTGTGCCCTTGCCTCAGCACAACAAGCCACAGCAGAGCCCTTGGCTTTGAGCTAGCTGGGATGTGCCAGAATGTGCTGGAGCTACTGCCCTGAACCCCCTCCAAGGGAAGCATGTCCCAGTTTTTGTCACCCCCACCAGGTTATCACCTCTGCATCTGATAATTCAGCACGATGCTGAGGAACATTATGGCTGGTAGCACCTTGCTCTGCAAGAAAACCAATTCACGGTCCCTGTATTCAGCACAAGGGGTTAAAACGTACCTGTGGCACTAGCCACAGGGAAAGACCATAGATCAGCCAGTCTTGTCTCCTGACTGTCTCCGTGCCTTCACAAGGGACCTTCTCTCCCCTTCCCCATACTCCCCTTTTGTAGGGTGGAATTAAGCCACTTGGCTGACAGAAGCTCCGCTTAGCTTTCAGAAAGGAGAGCCTCCCTGATGTGACACTCTTTATTATCCGTTCAAGCTCTTGGGGTCGTGCTTTGAAACAGCTACAGCTGCGAAGAGGTACATGATGCCCATGAAACCTCTCACTTTTACACCACTAGCTGCTTTGGTGCGTAGAGTAAATAGGCAAAGGCTTGAGTTAGAAATACCTCTGATGCTTTGTAACTGCAATGAGAAGTTGGATTATATTTATACGTTAATAGCTGGTCTTGAATTTTTCTGCCTTTAAATGCTATTATAACCCACTTAAAATTTTAATAGAAGAGTGGAAAGTCTATTCACAGTTGTTTCACAAATAAATTCCTTTTTTCTCACTTCCCAGCTTACCTTTTAAAATCCCCTGTTCAAATTAACACCCTATCTCAAACATCAACACAACGTTTTGGGGTGATGCTTAGAATGTCTTAAGTCCCATTTTCAATTACAAGTGGAATTATGCTCATTTCTAATGGTACAGAAAAGGTACAAGTGAATCTCAAAATAAGTTCTGCTTGTTCATGCATGAAATTATATATCAGCCCACATCTGCATGCAGGATTTTCATCTTTTGAAAGTCATGGGCCTCTACTCCAGACTGAACTTTGCACCAGTCCCAATAACAGTTTTCACTGCTAAAGGTTCTAGCCCAGCAAATTTCAAGGCTTTGAATTTTTATTATATGTTTAAGGTATAAGCTAGAAACTTCTAACCAAGAATTTTTTTGGTGGAGTAAATATCAAGTGTTTCAGGTATACAGATCTGAGCATTAGCGTTTATCATTGATTTGGTAAGACAAACAATTGCTGGATGTGTGTCAGACTTTTTGGATTATAAAGCACTTTGCTGTCAGGTTTCAACCAAGAAGGAAATAGTCACCTTTCTAATTCTGTTAAGTGTTATTGGGTACTGGTAATTGAATGAAACTCATTTTTTTCAGTCAGAGAGATACATGACAGATTTGTAATGTGGAAAGTATAGGAAAGCCCCACAGCTAATTATATGATTTTGAACTTAAACACCAGAGCACAGTTGCTGCTTGTTCCAGAAGTCTGCCCGAGCTATGATTGAAAGGCTTTATTGCACCAAAATCCCAGAGGTTGTTGCAGTTTGCAATAGTGGGCTGCCAAAAGATAATCACAGTGTGTAGTTCTTGTGATTGTAACGAAACGTGCGTGTTTCATCATGATCTCCTGCACAGGCAGACACCTGGGCCTGAATCCAGATCCTTTCAGATCATGCCCTTGATCTGCTGTCCTCATCATTGTCTGTGCATCATTGGTGCTGGCAAACCATGTAACCTGACGAGGGGATTGTGCATCTCTCATGCCACAGCCCATTTGGAGCATCTATCTGTGGCCGATGCCACAGGGCACCCATGAAAGGTGAATGCAGTAGGTTGTGTGGGAGTTCCGGTGCAGAGCACAGCGGTCCTGCTTTGCAATTCCAGTCGCCTCAGCAGTATTTGTTGCTTATATGAGCATTGTGCTTAGGGTGCAAACTCAGGAGCTGCTTAAAAGGAACCCCAGTGCAGAAGGCAAAAACTTGGCTGTGTTGAAACAAGTGCTAAAACTCCCATCGGTTTCAGGCTGGTCCCCAGAATCAAGGGGTTGTCTTTCTTCTGGAGTGAAGTCGTCAAATTGTACTCTGAAGTCAGTCAAAAGGCACCTCCTCCTGAAGAAAATGAAAGACGTCAGAGCTCTATGTGAGTCAATCACAAAACAAGCAACAATTTTGATCACCGATATATGAAAAAGAATGTTCCACCAGGGATAACAGCTTGTTACTTGCTTTGCTCTCAGGATGCAGGGAGAAAGGAAGAGAAAGAAAGTACTTGTAGCCAAGTTGGCTGCTACAGTCCAGCAGCACAGTCAATCAAATTGTTCCATCATTCCAAGCCATTCTGTAATAGCACTGATTTATCTCGTTGCTGTGCAATTGTCCCCTGTTGGTAATTCCAGTTTTGTCAAGAGATGGCAGAGATTTTGCTGAAAACCTGCAAGCTCCTCTTACCGGCAGCGAACAGTAGGAAAGCAGAGTAAGACTTCCTCCTTCTCATTGATGCCTATAAATAGTCCATGGTAACCCTAACAGCCTTAAAGACGTAGGGAATCTTTTTTTAAAAAAGGATCCACTATTTTTAAAACCACATTGACTCAGCAGAAGTAGATGTGTGCATTTTAGATCATGATATGTTCATAATCAAGCCCTGCTGTGAATGCTTAGCGCTTTAATTCTGGCTGTAACATTTTACATTTATTTTAACTCTGCAGTGGACTGGCGCAAGTCTTGATATAATGGCCAGAAAGGAGGCTGCTACATTATTGTATATATTAAAAAAAATACTGTCTTAGTTACAGGTTTTACAGTTTAGTTTTCTGTTTCTTCAGTTTTGTCTGTGTATGTGAGAAAGAGAGCAGATAATTAACCGAAGTGCATTTATATCTAGGAACAGGTTGCTTAATAACACATTCTGTAGTTCTCTGTTGTGCTAAGCAGAACTAGTCACAGGAGCCATTTTATGGATTTCACTGGGATTACTCCAATATGCAAGTGCTCTCCAAATAAGATTTGAGCTACTTTGAAAAGTATATGAGGTTTCTTAGGAAAGCTGAGTCCCTTGGTCTTGGGGACAGGAAGGTTTTTTTAATATGACACTAGTATGCATGCATCCAATTAGAAATTATTGGAAAATCCAGTTTTATGTAGTAGGAGGAGATAACCAGGATGCTTGGCATTGCTGATGTAAGAAGAAAAATGGTTTGCTCTGTGTGTATAGACGTTATAAATAATCCAGGAATACTTCACCTTTTGGTTTGCCCTGTAGTCCTAGAAGACTTCTTACTAATACAATTCACAGGCTCATCACTGGAAATGTGAATTTCTGCAGAACATGCAGATCCAGGTTATTTTTATTTTTCCTGTGATTCTAGGCAGACTTAAAAGGCATCTTAAAAAAAATGCAGCTAAGTTAATAGGTGTACCACACTGACAAATGTGTAAGTGAAACAAGGCTGTACAACAGCCTAAAGTTGTTACCTACCATTCAAGTTATTTTCTTGCTGGTATCAGTCTTGAGGAGGAGTTGAGTTCTGAAAATATTTCACCCGTAGAGAGGTTTTTGGTATGAGTTTGAAAAGGAACAGAAAGAGCAGATTTCTACTATTTTGTGCATATTTTCAAGTTTAATAGAGAGGAAGATTAAACTGTGTGTGTTTGACAGCAGCATTTGATCACTTGAGTGAGATTTTGTCTGCTCTGCTCTTAATCCTGTGGTAATTCGGGATCCTTAACCACTGATTTCTAAATGTGATAATCCAAATCCCCTGTGGTCGGTTGTGTTGGTCTCATCAAGAGCCACATTGGACTTTCTGGTCTTTAAATAGGAAGTAGCTTAACCTAGCAGCCAGTTAAGCGTTAGATTTTCTTTTAAATGGGTTTCGCTGGTCTAGTAGTTGGTTTCAGTGTAATGCTTAGATGTCATTCTTTTCTTTGGGTCTTTTGAGGATGGCCTTACTGCAGTAATGATGAAAATTATCCCTGCTTAGGAATCCCACCTGTGGCAAAACTTCAGTTAACATCATGAAAAAGAGCTTTCCTGTACAGGCTGTTCACTTTGCTCGCTGATCTGGCAGTCCACCATTTCCCCGAGTGCTTTGCTTTAGTAAGGCTTGCCTTGCCACAGGGTAAATAAGAGAGAATACCTCACAGTAACCATCAAAGATCTCATTGAAATATCAGCATGAGCTGGCTATGACACCTCCAGTGCAGATACGCTACCCTACGTGTTCTAGATTACTATTAGGAAGAAAGAGAAGGGGAGACAGTTCTTAGGCATATTGCTTTGCAACCCCTTCCTCCCCCAAATGCTGTTAATGAACCTTCAGAATTAGGTGGATCTCTTTTTAAATACTAAATCATATCACCTTACATTCCTCTCAGTTTTATTTTAGAAATTCATTCCTAAGGTATTTAGAAGCAAAAATACCAGGATAATGCTATAAAACCAGTGGTCCTGTTTTCATAAGTGTGAGTATCGGGAATTAGTCTGTAGATGTTTATAGGTGCCATCCAGTAGCTTTTCATTGACATCAGTGGGCACTCAGGTTTGCTCCAGCTTACTATTAGAGAGGCATAATAAATTCTGTATTGGCCAAATTGATCTTCACTCAGAAGCTACCCTCCAAGCATATCGCAGGAACAAGCTGCAGAGACACACATGATACTAGCTAGCAAGCTAGCTACCTATTAGATATATGCTAATTTAATACACGTTAACTGCTGCTCTCTCTTATCACAGAGTGGCAAGAAGGTCATCTCTTCTGGAGATCTTTAGTATAATTACTTAAAACCAGGAAAACTAGTAAAGGGACTTGTCTCTGAAGCTCTGGAAAGGTGAATCAAAGTTGCTCAGAGTGTTACCAGAGCAGAATGATGGCCAGAAAGTACTCGGCAAAATCCAAGAGATGAAAGCAGGGTGCAAGCCCTTGTAGCATTTGAGGGCAAAGAATAGTGAACAATGGGAAAAGCAGAACTGTAAGCCACGATTTGTTGTAGCTGGCAGTCTGTGTTGTGAAGGGAAGAGAGAACATTCATGCCATATCCAGAATCGAAATACCAAGACCAACCTTGAACAAGAAGGTATTCTTTGTATTTGGCAGGCATGCTATCTCTGAGAAGCAGCAAAGGAGAAAGCACTGTCTTACGGTGCAGTTGGTGACTGTCAGACTGACACACTCTGCTTCAGTTCCTCCATCCACCGCAGATTTGTTGCGCCACCTTGAACCAAGCAAGAGAGCTTCACTCTTGCTTCCTGGCTTTCCCCCTCTGACACATGTGAGCAATAACACTGTCCTGACTTAATGGGATGTTGCCGGTATAAAATACACTGAAGCTTCAATGCTGTGGTTCAGAGCAAGCAAAAATAGACTTGACCCTGTAGGGTTAAGGTTTCCTTGCAATGGGCCTGCAATAAAGTTTACGGATGTAAACCCATTTTATTAGCCAAGGACACTTTTGAAGTTAAAGCACCAAGATTCCAGTTTCTTAAAGGAGATGTGAAATTTTCTTTAACAAAAGTGGTTTGTAGAGAAGCAAGAATAACCAGTGCTATGTGCTAACACTGAAATTGTTCCTGATGTTCAGTTAAACTTATTTCTGGCTCACTGGGTCCAAATGAGTGCTATCTTGCTTTAAAACTCAAATTTATCGGTGTTAGAGCCAGATTTGGGTCTGAAAGAGCTGAAATGTGAATAAGTATACTTTATAGCATATGTGAAAATACGTGATAGGTAATAGGTGGGCACTGTTAAGGTTTAGACTAGACCAGTGGTGCCAGCTTGGTTGTTGGTTGAGCAATGTTGGGTCAAGTAAAAGCTCAAGGTCGTGGGCTGCTTCACTGGTACATGATTGGGGTGGTACCGCACCATGACCAGAGCCAATGCATCCTCCTTCTGTGCATGTACCCTTTCTCAGAACAAGATGTAGGCCTGCTGTGTCATGGGAAGGCTTGCAGGTTGGCTTCTTGGGGAGGGAGGAATGAGGGAACCCTCATAAAAAGGAGAGGGAGGGAGGGGGAGAGAGAGAGAGAGAACAGGCCATATGAATTGTTTTGGAGGCAGTAGGTAGGTCACCTTCAATTAGGTGCCCATTACAGAGACCTTTTCCACGTTGTTTCTACAAGTGCTGTGGTTGGAAAAGGTATTTGAGTAAATCCTGTATCATTTACATTTTCCAGTGCTTCCAGTTACATTGGGATGCTTTAATTCATTAAAAAAAAAAAAAAACAGCACTGTAGCATCTTCACTGTGTTGGCCAAATAACAAATCAAGTTCAAGGAAGAAAAGATTGGAAATATAACAATAGGCTACCAAAAATATGCCCGAGTATAAAAAAATGCTGAGTCCTAGGATGTTTCTGCTGTTAATGCTTTGCCTCTCCACCCCCTTTTTTCTTTTTCTAGCCTAATAGTGGCAGCTGATACAATAAAGGGCTACTGTACAATTTTACACCCAAGGTACACAGTCACATTTAGAACCTGACAGCATTCTCTTTCTGGAATAGGAACACTGCTTGCAGCCCACAATTGAAACAATTAGCTATAAAACAGAAAGCAGCTTCATAAAAAAAAAAATTGTTCTCCAGCTTACAGATACATTTTAAGAATTTGTTAAAAGAAAGCAAAATAAAAAATTCAAGTAGACAGGTGAACAAGTTTCAGAGTACTTAACCAGATCTTACGGGTTTTGAGAATATAAATGATTTAAACTAGAAGTCATTTGTGAATATATAATAGAAGAAAGGGCTTTGACAACAGCAGAGGGAGCAGAATAGAAATGGTAATGTTACTATATGTGCCCGCTTGCACTAAAAACAGCAACTGAAAGGAGGAATTTGAACTAAACTCTATGAACATGTATCCTTATAGCTGTTATTAATGAGCTGTTCTGTTCCTCTACCAGTTTCTCTTGACCCTTTTCTGAGGGTTAAATTAATCCCTTGTGCAGCTCAGCTGAGGATAATGAAGTTGCCCCAGGGTACGAATGTAGCCCTTGGGTTTGACCTACAGAAGGCTGAGCCTCTATTCTTCACTATCTTTTCAGGCAGTTTTGTTTATGTCGGACTAATTAAAAACACCCTCTCCATTCCTCAGGCTTATACACTCTCCTGTGCAGAATAAGGGAGGTTCTAGTGCCTGGACTCTCTCAGCCTATCCATGCCCATGCAGAGACATAGTGGAAAACACTGCTAATGAGGGGAACTTAATGACCCTGATCATGTTTGTCAGCAAAAAGGTGCATGTTCTGATAGAGCCAATGTGGGCAACATTTATGATGTGAGGGACAGTTTGGATTCCTACAGGCTGTAGCTTGTGTTTCTGGACCACAGGTATTGCTTGCATTTGGCCAGTAAGGCAGAGTCTTGTTTGCTGGAGGTGAAAGCAAGGCATTAAACCACGTGGTCATCTGAAATTTGATCTAGGGTAGATAGACTGAAATGCCTGTTCCAGTTCCTATGTATTAGATTTTTGAAAGGTTTCAAAACAGATGCTTTTCTCTTAACATTTAAGTATATCACTGTCCACGAATAGTACCAGTTTTGGGTCCAAAATCTGGCTTCTATCCAGTGTGGATAAAAGTTTTGGCCAGATTGGGATCTGGTCCAAAGTTGCCTCGTTGTTCTGAGAATTTTGACTACAATAACTTTGCTCTTCCTTTTCTTCCTTTGACATGCTTTTCTACCTCGCTTTTATTCCCACATCCTTCTTTCTATCATGCCAGTGTGCAGGTACCACATAGTGGCCAAGCAGAGGCTGGTGCTTTGCTGCAAGGCATCAAAAGCAAAATAGCATTGAGAGAGAAGGAAGTTGCCCTCATGAGAGCAGAGCAAGAAAGCATTTGGCTCCTTTACCTCAGTGCCATGAAAGCTAGGTGGAGC
>NW_008825564.1:2044186-2062034 GCF_000699105.1 Pygoscelis adeliae | reverse complement strand
TTCCCCTCCCTTTTTTCTTCTTAAACCCTCTAAATTATCTGAGAATTGGGGTTTAAGCTGGATTTAAAATAGCCTGTGTATATTAGTTTATTCCTTCACAAATCAGGAGACTTGGCACATCTGTCTTAGCGTAAGCATTTCATTTCAGTGTTCAGTAACAGCAGAGACAGACAGGTTTTTTTGTCATGGACAGCAATGGATGGCTTCTGACAACTTGGAACTCTCCAGAGGTGTTGAGAGCACCATTGTAATGAAATTTGAGAAAGGTTAAGTTTTCCTTATGGTCAAAACCAACCTGTGAACACCAAAAGGGAATTTACAGGAGGTGCTTAACACATACCAGCAATGTTTCTGATGGCCAGGCTGTGTGCTGGTCCTTTGCTGCTGTAAATGCTTGATTACTTGGCTACCATCTGTCAAGAGGGTATTTTCGGACAAAGAAGAGAGTGGTGGGCTAAGAAAGACTTCTGTCAAGGTCTGTAGTTGTGTTGAATTTGTTTTGCACTGATTCTGGAGAATGCTGATTAATATAAATCATCTTGTATTGCGACACTTGACCAAGGCCTATAATCATGGCACTACTTCAGCTGTGTCTGATTGAGAAGTCCCCAGATTAAGCAGAGTACTTACGGTGAGGAGTCCCCTCTTTGCCAGCTGGGAGGTTGAAACCAGCTGCATTCTGAAATTTGAAAGAAAGAAAGAATCTGTGAACCGCTTTATAAAATGGTCTCTTCCTCATTACCCTAATCATGTAAGTATGCTGAAGGCTGCAATCAGCTTTTTTCCTTTTTTTTTTTTCTTTTAAATCAGGCAAAAGAAAGGAAAAGACTAATGAACATTGAACCGAAAAGGATCACTTGGGTCATCCAGGTCCCATCTTTGGAAGTCACTAATAGGTATTAGAGCAGAGGAGCCCGTTAAACTTCTATTCCATCTGTCTTGTTGCAAGCTTCAGGACACAACATTTCCCAATGCCCTTTAAGCCATGTAGATCTACACGGAGAACTAAGTAGTCTGTATAATGTGCCATAGTAGAGATCAAGGGGAATGCTTATCTCGGGATTTAATTTCTTAAATGAAATAGTCTCGTATCTGAAAGTTACATTTCTTAGCTGAAGTTCCTAGGTAATGCAGAGGAAAGCAAAAATACTCAACATTTTCAGTTGCCCTACCGGAGTTTGTTCTCCTAGCCCGAAGTGGCATTGGTTTAAACCCTGTGTGTGTGAGCAAGGCCCATCAATGAGCACATGAGAGATACTAATATTACCTGTAACATTAGCTTCTCCTGTCCACTCTCTTAGATGATGTAGTTGCCAGTCTTCAGTGCTGGTGAGTGAGATAAAAGGAGAATGAACGCATGGAAGGATTAAATGATGTGTCCAAGGTCATACAAAGGCACCTGTGGCAGTCAGCAATAAGATTTATGCAACCTAAATATTAACACAGTGCATAAATTAAAGGGATGGCCTTCTTTCAGTTGTTCTTCAGTATTTTAAGTGAGAAAAGAACCTTCAGGTAGTATCCAGACTATGGTCCTTGCCAAGTTTTTAACTCACCTTTATTCAAGTAGTGCAAATTGGTACTATCGTGCCACCTGTACTTAAGCGGAATTTCTGGGTGTCCATGAACATATCAAACTCCAGTCTGGTACTTAAACTCAGCTTGTATTTTCTCATTACTATTTCCATGAGGTTTCTCTTCTTTTTAAGGAGTGTTCTTACTGCTGAGACCTCTGTCAAAGCTTAACGATGAGGCATGGCTTCACCAGCAAAGGCTTGGGATAGGGGCTCTGTTTGCTTTCTGGCAGGCTAGGACAAACATTTATCTGATCAACACGGAGCAATAGCACAGTGGTAGCTAGACCAGGTCTGGCAAAGCATAATAGAAGCATTGATATTGCAAGTATAAAACTTGGTTAATAATGAAGTGGAATGAAAAGTACCATGTTCCAGCTATGGACTGATCTGAGTGCAGAAGAACTTTGAGCCCTAGAGGTCCCATAGTATGCTCTAGATGTATGTGTTAAGAAGAATTATGCAGTTGTGGGTATAGTGCACATGTGACAAGAGCCTTTATCACCAGTAGATTTATCCTGTGAGATCCTGAGCGTTATCAGCTCTCCAACATTTTTGTTGTCAGTCGTAAAGAATAAAAAGTGCAGGAGACAAGGCCAGAAAATTCTCTCCCCCCCCCCAAAATAAAAATATCTAGGAGCCCTTTGTTTTGGAGGAATGTCTGTGTTAAAAATGTTACTTCTCACAATGGGGTATCTCTGCCTTGCATGTAACATCCCTGCTTTGCACACCAGATGAAAGTCACATCTGTGGCTCCATTTGTCTAACAAGCAGTTTTCCTGCAGGCTTTCTAATACTTACCCTGGGGGGAGTTTGTAGACCTTATCTAAGAGGAGGAATTACTTTGTTGTGGCTTTGACATGCTTTTTAAACAATATTCAGAAACCATCTGAAACCACATTATAGAAGGAGGATCCTTTTTGTGAGTCTCAGTGGGGAAAACAAGAGTGAGAAATTTCCCTGTTCCGTTTTCTGGCTTTACTCTGTTTCTCAGCCCTTGGCTAGGAAGCTGTTTAAGTCATAGGGCTCAGTAATTAATATTAAAACAAACAAAAGCAAATCTAAAAGACTTTCTGCTGCTCTTCAGTGTCCTTATTCACCTGTTCCCCTCATCATTTAGATGGCTCCCAGACTGGCATGTATTTAGGCGATGTCCTACTTCGATTGGTATTTGCTGTACAGATCACAGAATACATTCCTCATCTGACAGAATAATTTAATCCTTGTTCTTTAAACCACTTACTGAAAAACGCTTCTACTGCTCCTGCTTTAAGCCCTGCCCTGCTTTCTCCAGCCCTGTCCTGTGAGCTTGCAGGATACATAAGGTTGCTAGCCGGTGATGTGGCAGAGTGCTGACATACTGGGAGCTGATAGCTCATTTAGAGTTGAACCCAAGGCGCTGTCAGGAGCTAGTTTTGAATCCTGAGCCTCTCAGTGATTTACAGCAGCAGTTATGCTCTTGCATTAATTGAAATGGAAAGTGATACAGATTTATGATGCTGGGTTTGATTGCCATTTTCAATAGGACTTTATCTCCGATTACGAAAGAACTCGTTTTCAGAAAATCGACCATCGAAAGCTCTGTGAGAATAGTCGTCGGGAGTGACAGCCTTTGAGTAGCCACCCAAAGGTACTGGCAGAAGCCAGTCCCACTACCTCGCACTGTCCTAGCAGTGCAACCCAGCCTCTGACCTGAAGAAACTGGGACAGAAACCAGAGGTTAGTTCCTCCTTCTCGGCTCCTTCGGGCCTGCCTGTAGTTTGGTGATGTAAATGTCAGCCTGCAAAGAGCCAGGCTTCAGATCACCCCATGCATTTCATTCCTGGGAACTTAGCTGTAGAATTTGAGTTCACTTTTAATGTCAAATACACTGAAATTTCGCGTTAAAACTTCTCCCCTGCTTGAAAATAATGGTTATGTTTACAACAGTAACAGTAGCAGCCAAATTTTCAAAAAGGAAACCTTTTTCTTGTTTTGGGGGTGGGGGATGATTGGTTTTTTCTAACATTAAATCTCAGCTTGGCCTTGGCAGGGAAATGCCATGCTGCTGCGGCTGGAACAAGACAGAGAAATGGGCTCTTTAGGTTTGACATCCCTTTAGCTTTCTGGTGTTCTGGACGTTCCCCAAGGCCCCATGGAAACCAGATGCATTCCTACTGCAACAATTAACGTAACCGACCCTTGCAGGAAGGGAACGTTTAGGGGGGGAAAAACATTACTGTATTTTCTTTTGGAAAATTCCACTATTGACATGAAAAACAGCAGGGTAACAGCAAAGATGGATTGCAAATTTTGACAGCACCGACAGGTAAATATTGGCTTTGTGCAAACAAGTTTCTATAAATAACCCGTCTGCTCCAGAAACTCCACAGATGGCAGCAGGGCTGCCGGGGTATTGATTTACCCACTGTGCTCAGTGCAGAAAAGCACAGCTGTCAGCTTTGCTGTTCTTCTCGTTCTGAGTGTTGCTTCTGCTCCTGCTGAGAGCTGCGTGCCTTGTTCACCATTTTTCTTTGGCAAGTAGAGATGAAGATTAAGAGCCCAAAAGAAATAATTTGAAAGAAAAACCTGCCAAAACAACGAAGAATAAGTGAACAAGTGCAGAGAGTAACTACAGAGAATGCTGTATGTATGTATTCCACACACCAATAGCCAGCAAGAACATATCTTTCTTGCTCAGTCTGTATCAGGTAATTTAATACAGCTGACAGGAGTGGTCTATAGAGGTCCAGGAGACCATGGGGGCTTGAAGGGCAAGGCAAGCTTTTGAGGAAACAATAAAGGGTTTGTACATCATGGGGGGTAACAGGCAGAGGTTAGAGGTGAGGAGTAGAACCTGGTGCTATCTTTTGGGAGGCCTTACATGCAAATGGAGGTTCTGCCAAAAATCCCTAGCAGCTGGAGGTGATTTACAAATAAATGCCAGCCAAATAGGCAAATGCTTAAAATTGTCGTGATTAGGTTTTTGGCTTGTATGACCGATTTGAGGGCAGTCTGAATCTCAGGATTATGATTTTCAGACAGTAGAGTCAGCCAGTGCAACCACCATCTCATTAACAAAAATGTTGATTTACAGGCATAATTATCTGAAATTGCTGTTTAAAGGAACATCTTAGATAAACTTCATAATCTCAGTTCCGTAAAAATATTTGCCTATGGTGCAGGTTCACTCCAAGGGCTCATCAGTAGCGGAACTGTGTATCTCCTGGGGCAGACACAGTGTATGCCATTTGAAGGCATTTTTCTGCTGGTTTTCCATGTAATTTCTGTGTAGTTACACAATCAACCCAGACAATGAAAGTTCCTCTGTCGTTATAGCTACATCTGCATCAGGGATTTTGCCTAGAATTACTGGGTGCAGCTTTTTGTTGTCATTTTGTCTTGTGTGGTGCCTTTGGGCTTTTTTTGTTTGATTTGTTTGGTTTGGGTTGGTTTGTTTGGTTTTTTTTACAGTTAGCTTGCATAACTAAAGTGGAAAAAATTAAGAAGTCAAGAGCTGGCCTAGTTGAAATAGACGGTTACGTTGTTTTTTCTTTTTTTTTTTTTTTTAAATTTCTTTGTTTATTTTGTGGAGTTCAAGTTTGGGTGGCGCGAGCTGGATTTCAGTTCTCCTCCTGAACTTGCTGTGAACCCTCAGGAGAGCTGTCCAGCGGTTTTCAGCAGAGTTCCTCCTGGTGCTTGCAATTAACGGCACCTTTAAGTGCTTGCCTGGATAGAGGCCTAGATCAGTTCATTTGTCCTATCTCTGCCTGCGTTATAAATTATTACAGGAAGAGACAATTCAATCAATGAAAAATATAAATCAAGGGTATGTGCTTACATAAAATTCAAACTTGAAGTGATTCTGTCTCAATTTTGGAGAAAAATGAGAGTTGCCAAACGAGAAAGGATTTTTCCCAAGATAGACCAAGAATCTTTTATGGGAGAAGAACAGGAAAAAACAGGGCTGTGAAAAGAACCATGCAAAAACCTTAGAATTTTTTGAGATAATTGGCATTACTGTAACTATTATTCAAAGTAATTACTATACAAACTAGATAATTCATAAGTAGTAGGGCATAAGAAGTTGTCAAGAGGAGACTTCTGTCTGAGTTACAGAATGTTACTGGGCTGAAGGTGCTAAATGCTAGCCATTTCTGGAAAGGCTGCGTATCTATTGCCTTCATTTTTTTAAAAACATTTTTAAGTATTGAGTAAGGAATCTCATGTGTATCTTGTAGAAGAAGTTACATTGTTCCATCCAAAGCTGTTCTTTTCCCATACTGAAATTCTGCCTTGATTTGCTGAAGCAACAAGCAGAAGGAATCTTGGCTTCTGAGTTGTAGGTCCATAAATTCACAAATACAAGGACAGGTCAAGAAGCTTGCTTTGTGTGTGTGTGTGCTGTTGCCCATTGTGGTTGTAACTGAGCCCCACACAACTCATACTGACACTAAGGTACCAGTGTCCTACTACCATCCCTGTCAGCTTCTCCAGAGCTCTGTGAGTTTAGATGCTGCATTCTTCATATTTCACAGCTAGATGCACGTGATGAGGTATGCAAACTACAAACTAGTCTAAATATGATGTGCTAAAGGTTTCAATGCTGAATACATTTCAAGCATTTTGTTAGATTTTTCTCTCATGTTATATAAATACATTGTTTTAATAGAAATACTTAATCTCAAGCTGTCCCTGAAATCAGAGTCTGCTGTCTATTTTGAAATCTCGCTTCTCATGTCACAGATTCAACAGAGGAATAAAATACCAATTTGTGTCTACTCAGAGAATGAGGAGGGGAAAAAGGGCACCCTGTAAGAGTATAATACAATCTGATATCAGTTGCCACTGCCTTGTACTACTTAGAGGTTTAGTGACCTGTGAGCTACCGTTTCCTTGCTCTCTCATTTGAAGTACAGTTCATGACATTTCTCATTGTACTGTTATTGCAGTCTTTTTTCTTAAACCTGACCTGGGGGAAGAGAGGGAAGAGTTATGTGTTCAAAGAAAGCAACGTCAAAGTATTCCCAGCAGCCAGTCAAAACTTCAGCTGGTATTAATTCTAATAACTCTGTGGTTGGTGATGTGGACTGTTTACGTGGGTTAGCCACCTGCCTGTCTCAGGATAATCATGGATAATTGCAGGCTTCTCTGAGGTCTTGGGGGGTTTTTTTGGTTGGTTTTTTTTTTTAGGAGATGTGTTTGTGTTTTCTAGTAGATGTTAGTCAACAATACAGAGCCAGCAGTGTTGGATGCAGTGTTATCGTAATAGCTATATAAGAGGTCATCTGGAATTACAACAGCAAGGTTGATAGGAGCCTCGGAAATGTTGGGCAAGAGCATTAAATAAAATTAAAAGGTAGAAAGTGATCCTCTACACTGGATGTAGTCACCTAAAGAATCTTAAAAGCCTGTCCGCAATATATGTGCCTATGCTAGTACAGAGCAGTTATTAGATTTTCAATTAATGTCATTGGTTTTTTCAGCATTATGTTCCTTTTTAAGTCCCTAAAGTTGCTTCTAGTTTATGATTGTGAGATCAGAATAACTAAAAGAGAAACAAGTGGATAATTTTCATTGTGATTAATTCTAAGTCAAACTCTCACAATTAAAAGGAATGTCAAAATTGGCAATTAAAAAAAATACAAATAATTATCCATTGATAATACAAGCAAGCTTATTGCATGAATGAATGTTTAAATTGCAGTGTGTACCGAGTCTACATGTATGTGCAGCAGTGTACATGTATATACGTTAGCCACAGACCTGCACATCCTCTGTAGTATTTTCTTGGGACAATGAGTTTTCATATGTCTCTGTCAAAACATGTCATGCTTTACAGTAAGCTAATGTTTTCCTTGGTTAATCACTAACCTGCCTGTGTATCGGTAAATATGTTGCCATGGGCACTGTAATATCAGAACTGAGAGATGAGCTTTCGCCTGGTTGGAGCTGCAAAATGCCTATTTTTACTTTCGATACCCACTTGCTCAATCACAAATGAGGATAAGAGGATAAAGAAGCATGTTCTTCTGCCTCTTTAAAATTTAATTATAGAAACATTTTTCATATGTACTTTTCAATATGCAGATAATATTTACTATACGTTCATTACTTGTAGTGTTTGGACAAAGCTCTTTTTTTGTTGGGCTTCACATTTCTTCACCAGATTGTTTTACAAAGTGCAGTCTCCTACAGATGATCAGCAAGGAGAAATCACATACCTTTCTTCACTCCAACATGAATAACACCCGTTTTGGGTATTGCCGAGTCCCATTATTTAACATTTAATTCCTTTCCTAAAGTACACTATGCTTCCAGAATGCTGCATAAGAAGTTACTTAATTGTGCAGATTTAAATCCCAGACTGACTCTTGTCCCTTATTTGCTTTTTTGCAAGAAAGAAGATTAAACTATGTAAATGGAACATCATTATGGTTTATTTTGTTAGAATGTGCAGTGATGAGTCTTTGACCTACATTTCTGGTGTGTAGTGTGCTCTTGTCTTATATCTGGATAATGAATGACAGAAACATTGGTGTGGGTTGACCTCTTTTTGACACAGTTTTTGGGTTTTTTTTATAGGTAAGGGAAATACTGAGATACAAATCTTCAGTTGAATCCTAATAAAATCTGAAAGAAAAAACACTAAAGAAAAGATTTAGGCACAACGTCTGATACAGAAAGCTGTTTCGAAAGTACATAAGGGGCAAATCTGGAGTCTGCTTTTAAATCTTTGGGGTTTTTTACATAATAGATGCTCATGGACAAGATTACGCAACTAGAAGTTGCATCCTACAGCCTCTATCTGCTTCGAAAGGTGATTTTATCAAATTTGAGCTGAGTTAACAAATCATCCTCAGAAGCTGACTTTCTCTGGATGCTCCAGAAAGTCAAGCTAAGTCTTTATGCGTGAGTATTCAGCCTATTACTGTTCTGAAGACACTGCCCTCCAAGAAGTGCATGTGAAAACGTAGGCACTGTGCTCCTTCGTGATAGCCTTTCTTTCCCTGACAGTGGTGCTGTACTGATGTGTTGAGGGAAGTGCACGTATGTAGCCTCTGTTAATACTAATGGTCTTTACGGTTCAATAGGAGAATATAAGCCTGTAGGACTCAGTGGCATAGCTTGCCTCACTAATATTACTGTCAAAACTACACGTTTTCCCCCTTAAAAATTACTGCCAAGGTGAACAGATTTTTGAGAAAACTTACCTAACTAAAATAAATCAGTTACTTCTGATTATTTTGGTGTAGTTTGTTACACAGTAGGTCTAGGCACTGTACGCACAACATGGGAGAAAAAAAAATTATTGAAGATATATAGTATTGAAACCAATATAATAATTCCATTATTTCTTTGAAAGTCTGATGTCAATAGCGATACATAATTTAAAAAATAAAAACTTAAAGAGGGAGCCTTCCTAGAGGAGGAAATAGCAATGTCCCTTTGTCCTTCAGCAATCTGTTTCCAAATTGCTGTCCAACCAAGCTCTGAGGTTTTAATATTTCTAGAAACACCTACTGTGTATAACTTACTCTAAATTGGCACATATATCAACAGTAGGAAAAAATGTTCACACCTCTGGGAAACTGAGCTAAAAGGTCACTTTTTCGACAAATTCATAAGCTGGCAAAAACAAACCTAGCTTTCCTCTGAATTTTTAATAGCATTCCTTTTTCTGTGTGACATCCAGAAGGCAATACTCCGTAGTATAAAAGCACCATCTGAACGAGCCAGTGAGTGTTTCACACAAATTTGTTCATCTGCTTAAGTTTAGGTTTGTTTGAATTTGCATATCTTGGGTTTGATAGGTATGTTCAGCAGCTCTACTTATTCTTAATCCTAGGTCATTTGTACGGTATTTGAAGGCTTTCCATGAGGCTTTTGTTCTACAAGAGGAAAACTCATTGAAGGGCTTCACTTAAAGACTGAAAACATTAGGAAAGGCAGGGAGAAATACATATTTGGATGGCAATATGGGGCCTCAGGAAAGATTATTTAATAAAAAATTTTAGGTGAGAGGCGGCTAGTAGGAATTTTAGCATAACTGGAAACCAACGTAAGTTATCACCCAGGTGTCAGAAAACTTTTGTCCCTTTGTTCACAGGAAAACATGCAGCTTAAATTTTTTCTTTCAGTTCTAAGTATAAAGTTTGCAAAACTCCTTGAACAGTAAATTATATAGCCATACATAAGTCACAAAGACTTCTTCCTGTGGTGCAGCATGGAGAGGTTAACAGGTGATCAGACATTTCTTTCCGCTTTTCTTTTCCCCTTTGTTTCTAGTACAGCCTTTGTCAAGGCATTGAGGTGCTAATACACGAATTTTTAGGACATCCTGAAAAACCTGCTGTGTTCAATAACCTCTGTAGGATGGATGACTGCAATCAGCAGTGAGTTCTTTGGCCTCACTTTATCTCTTGATCATACTCTTTCTGAGGCATTGGGGGAGGTCTTTCAGAAGCTAAATCCTAGCTTCTAGAGGGCTTTAACTACCGGGACCAGGATTTCAGATGGGTGAAGCTTTAAATCTTGAGATAAAGCTTGAGATTCAACAAGGCCAAGTGCCGGGTCCTGCACTTTGGCCACAACAAACCCATGCAGCGCTACAGGCTTGGGGAGGAGTGGCTGGAAAGCTGCCTGGCGGAAAAGGACCTGGGGGTGTTGGTCGACAGCTGGCTGAACATGAGCCAACAGTGTGCCCAGGTGGCCAAGAAGGCCAATGGCATCCTGGCCTGTATCAGAAATAGTGTGGCCAGCAGGAGTAGGGAAGTGATCGTGCCCCTGTACTCGGCACTGGTGAGGCCGCACCTCGAATACTGTGTTCAGTTTTGGGCCCCTCACTACAAGGAGGACATTGAGGTGCTGGAGCGTGTCCAGAGAAGGGCAGTGAGGCTGGTGAGGGGTCTGGAGAACAAGTCTTATGAGTTGCAGCTGAGGGAACTGGGGTTGTTTAGCCTGGAGAAAAGGAGGCTGAGGGGAGACCTCATCGCTCTCTACAACCACCTGAAAGGAGGCTGTAGCGAGGTGGGGGTCAGTCTCTTCTCCCAAGTAACTGGCGAAAGGACGAGAGGAAGTGGCCTCAAGTTGTGCCAGGGGAGGTTTAGATGGGATTTTGGGAAAAATTTCTTGACTGAAAGAGTGCTTAAACATTGGAACAGGCTGCCTAGGGAAGTGGTTGAGTCACCATCCCTGGAGGTATTTAGAAGACGTGTAGATGAGGCGCTTAGGGACATGGTTTAGTGGGCATGGTGTTGTTGGGTTGATGGTTGGACTCGATGATCTTAGAGGTCTCTTCCAACCTCAATGATTCTATGATTCTATGAAATCAGGAGCTGAAACAATTCAGTTGGTTCTTTGTCTGCCACCTTCTTTGAGAAGCCAGGTGAATGGTGCCCAACTTTAATACTCATTTCTTCCTACTGCAGCCAACAGACCTCATACTTGTGGATAGTAGAGATGATCCTTCCTTCTCTGGCCCCCCCCCCCCCTTTTTTTTTTTACACTGCTGCTTTTTGGAGAAATATTTGGAAATGTAGAAATCACTACTGTGTGTTAATTTTCTTGATTGAACTTGGCATGCTTGGAATCTCAAGGCAAAGGGGTGTGGGATTTTCACAAGGACATACCTTATTTCTGCGTTGTCTGTAATTGAAGCCTAAGGGAGGCCTGGATGGAGATAACTCTTCACAACATTTTTGAAAGAAAAAAAATACAGATTTGCGTTTTTATTCAAAGTTTGAATAACAGAGCCATGGATAAAGCCAGCAGGCAAGTTAAATTACTTGATTTCAAATAATAATTCCATGTACTGTTTTCCAGTTCCACTTCACCCATTTAAATTACTTTGCCCAAGATACTGATAGTACTATAATGGAAATAGATTTATAATAGAAACAGTTGAAAACATTTTGTTTTATTTTAAATATACCTCACAGTATGGTTCCTCATGTTCCTCTCTGGAGTGACTAACTTCCTATTTACCAGGATATGTGATTTTTTTGACGGATGAATAAATAATGTGTTCAGGGTTCTCATGGCAGGGGGTTTAAATATTCTCTCATTTCTCACAAATACAACCACTTTTAAATGTGAACTCAGGCATTTGAATTAAAATGGCTGGATGGAACTAAGGTGACCTAAAGGTGGCCAATTAGCTGCTCTGCATCTCTGGTAAACTGAGCCATGTTTTTTATATATATTCCTAAAATGAACTGGGGAGCGGGGTCTTTGGCACTTGACATCTGTTGCCTCTGACCTATTTCTGTGTGCTGTGAGTTATCATAATTTTCATGCATGGAAAAAAACGGGTGAATAAAGAGTTCAGTACTTAACAAAAGCTCATTACAACCAGTGAAAACTGGGTTGGGATGGAGCCTGTACACGCTTGTGCCAAATTAATTATTTAGTTGCTGTGATTTTCTACAGATTCAGCTAAATGGTTCCAGTTCCTACTCTGAAGTTTTAAATGGTATACACTGATACTACAAATTCTTGTCCCATGTGGGAGGGTATTAGATTACTGCTACAGATCCCCTTTGTATCTGTATACCTTCCCCCTCACTTATTTAACCTACTCATTATACCTCCTCTTCTTCAGGAATATGGTAGCCAACCATTCAGTCTATGGGTAACCAAGGTAGACGACGAAATTTCTTTTCAATCACTTAGAGCAAGGAGGTGCTTGAAATACTATAGTATCTGGTGGATAAGAAATCCCAGAATAAGACAACTCTTGAGATATGATCCCAAGATTGTTTTGAAGATGTTTGAATTTTTGCAGGATACCTCATGTGCAGTGGGATTCTTTTTTTTTAGGGTTGCTTTCAAGTGAGAGTTTTTGTATTACACTTTTATAAGATGAGGAAATTTGTCCTACTGTATCATGCCACCACACTCTGCTTTGGTTCTGGGTTTTCAAAGGACTGGTAGGCTTCTGTGGAAGCCACTTTTATTGTGGAGGATGTGTCTTTTTTCTAGATCCCCTGAGTACTGTTGGAGTCATTGTGGGAGCTAATCAGGTGCCTAAACGTTGGTGTCCAGTGTCGTGTCCAGCTCCACAGGAAATCCACATCATCTGCACAGGCCTTGCAGATTGTGACATAGGTTCTCCAGGTGCTCCCAGTCCTCCCGTGGTGGCAGCTGGAAGTCGCGTTGCAGACTATGAGAGTCCTATAAACTCTTGAAACCTAACCCCTTTTAACAGTATCTCCTGCATTGTTCAGGAGGAAAGATGCTTGATGTATTTTGTGTATTTTGTCTGTAGAGATACGTACTCTTGGCAACATGAGTATTTGTTTATGCTGTCCTTAGCACACCTAGTCCCCAGACTCACCTGGCATTATCATCAAAAAGATCATCTCTGGAGCACTATTACTACTGCTCCTATGATTACTCTGGAGGACAACTACAGGTTTATTCAATAGTAAACTCAAGAGATATCATAGATTGTTGTCTCCTGTAGTAATTCATCGAGCGACCTGCTGGCTGTCATATTCTTGAGGAAGAAGAGGAGGTACAAAAGTTAGGTTAACAACTGACATGTTGACAACTAGAAGTTAACTGTAGGGAATCTGTCACTGCCAGGCTGCAGAGAATTAGCTGTCCACATCTAAGATTACAAGAAAACCTTCCTATAATTACTTAGACCATGATGAACTTTTCCATCAAGGATTGGCATAGGAGACAGGTAACAGACTACTCAGACTCCCTGGCACATGGCTTGCTCTATATGGTGACTTTATGAGGTGAGAAGTCATTTGGATTTAATGCTTTTCTGTGCTATTTATAAGTATGTTGTGATGATTACTGCCTGAGTCATTCTTGCGGTAACATGCTTCTGCGCGTTCTAGATCATCTATTCTTAACGGATTGCTCGTACCCTTTAACAAAGCCTGGACCTCTTCTTTTAGTTACAGAAAATAGTAGCATTTGTCCAGATGTCCAGGCTGACAGGTTAATTTTTGGATGGATCTTTCATCTTGCTGAGGAGCAGGAAAATCTGAAAAATGTGATAAGGTCATTTTCCGTAATTTAGCAAGGATTACTAGAAGCAATTGTATCAGAATCTAAATGCTTCTGGGAGATTGTTGAAATGCAGCAGCCATCCACCACATCTTTTGCAGTCTGAGGTGATAACAAGGCACGGGTTTCCATATGGTAGTGGAACAGTACTTACAAGTACTTGGGAAGTTGCTCGTTCTGGTAAGTACCCATACCAACTAAATGAAGAGGCCATTAAAAACAAGATTTTAAAAGACCTCAAATAGCAACAGAATATGGTAGCAATGAAAAATGCACCACTGTGCTTAAAACCACCCATTTTGTTGGCCAGGTATTTCATATATGCACTTTTCCTGTAGTCTCATTTACTGGTTATAAAACTTCAGGAGTGTAGAATTTTACTGTGATGTAGCACAATTACTTGGTCTTAGCTAAATGTGTCCCCATTAAGTTGAATTTATGCTAATTCTGTCCCAGTTAAACAGCAGACGGTGTTACTGGCTGCACTACTAAGTTGCTTTCCTAGGAGACATCCCATTAAATGTGATGCACCCGAAGTGGAATATAATGCATTACATTTTTACTTAAGCTTAATATGTTTTACATCTGTAATCAGGATAGAATTATGTGCACTGTGGATGACAAAAGAATTTTTGGGTCATGTTGTCCAGTCCTCAGTGAGCATCGAACTTACTGTGTGATTTGTCCAGCTAATTTTTAAATAGTCTAGGCTATTTCTTCCATTTGTGTTGGATTCCACAGCCTGACATTATTTTTTTAATATTTAACTGAAAAGTTGCTTTCTCCTGTTTTCATTTATATACTCTCAGTTATTCTCCTCACAGACTGCTTACATGCCAAGAGCATTGGGCACCAATCCATTCAAATAAACTCCTTTGATTATCTGGATAGTCTCACTAAAACCAAAATGGTTGAGTGAACTTGACTGCAAAATTTGCCCTTTTGTTGTTACGGACTTTAGTTGCTTATTTCAGGTTACACGTTCCCTCCATTCTATGACAGCTCTTTATGCCAGCTGGATCCAGGAGGAGCACTGTCCTCTACTCTCATTTCAGGTATTGGCAGCACTCACTGGGAGGAGAAAAAGGAAGCAGAAGGTCTTTTACCAATGTGAAGGCTGCCCTCCAGCATGATGTGTTAAGTCTGTGTTCAGTGACATTTGAAGTAGATCAGCATCTCAATTAACCTGGATGTGAAAAATACTCCATTTCCCAGCAGACCAATCTTGGTTATAATTCATGTAGTAATAGGGTGAATTGTAATGATGATGCTTTTAGGGACAAAGGTTTAGTTCCTCCAAAGTTCTATTGATCTGGTTTTGTAAGCAAACAGCTTACAAATGTGTTCATATGTTTGAGTGCAGGCTATGAAGTCATGGGGAACCACACAAAGCCAGTAAGTGTGACTTAGAGGCCAGAGAGCTGCAGGGCAGAACTCCTCAAATTAGCAAACACTCCTTATTTGCCAATCTGCTTCAGATGCCAAAAGAGATGGGCAGCGTGGAGCACTAGATTGGATATCAGGCTTTGTAAAGGGCTTTGAATAAGAGATTCGTTGTCTGTGAAGAAAGGTAGAAGTTTTCAAGCCACTGGTACCCTAGTTGCTAAGAAAGAAACATAGCTATCAGCTACAGAACCAGCACGTGCTTTCCATTCATGCTGTCTGAAGAGGAGTCAAACAACTATTCCCAGGGATCCTAGAACTGGGAGCACAACAGAAAGCCATCGCATGCAATCCATGTCAATTGTAAGCTCAGTCCACAAAATCTTTTCAAGAGCAGCAAGAAACACAGTGATGCTTAGTTGGTTTCTGGAGAGTGACAGTAGGGATCTTCCCTAGTGAAACTGAAAGTAATACAAGTTTAGTAAGCAAGAATTCTTCAAGAAGATAAATAAATAAGAAAGATTTCTTTGCATCTCATCTTCCCTCCATACTGATTTTTAATCCTTCATAGCAGTTTGGGAAGTTGACCATTTGAAAGGCTAGCTGTTGGCCTTGAGAGGTGATTCACTGGAGGTGAAGCTGCACTCTAGTGACTGATGGGTGGCAGCATGTGCTACACTGAGTGTGGGCAAGAACAGTGTGGTTCAAGGGCTCTCCTCACCTGTTTGCCCAAATACGTACATTTTTGATAGCTGGTATTCTGTAGTTTCCATATTTTCATAAACTGAAACCTGTTCTCTTTAATATTCCTAATGAGTTTATGGTCAGAACTAGCAGGAGTCCACAGAATTCAATCTTCTGAGTGGCTGAACATTTGCTGGGCTCCATTTACGCTATGAGAAACAACGGCTTCTATAATATCCCATGTGTAGAAGGAGAGGCATAATAGTCAAGAGGTCAGGAGCAAGGACTGTGCCTCAGGGGCAGTCTGGTCCAACTTACATGGAGCTGCTGTACAGCCTTGTGAGTTCTCTTTCCTCATAAGCATGTTCCACTTTATCATTTGCCTTATCTAAACTACAAGTCTTTGCAGTGTGGAAGTATCTTGCTTACGTGGTGATCCGCACATGAGGCAACATACCATTGCATAAATAACACGATGCTGGTTGGGAGGGTTCTCTCATTCTCACGTGTTCAGTATAGATGGCAGAAACAGGATTGTGGAGTGGTGGGGTAGAAGAGAGATTGTGCACCCATCTTCCTGGGAAGCTTGTGGAATAGACTTTGAGCTGTTAGATACAATACATGGCTGAAAATGTCAAGGAGTGAGTTACTTGGCAGCGCAGCATGGCATTCTTTTTTGAATTCCATCAGCTCCAGAGACAGTCTTGGAAAGCTCAAATGAGGAAGAAAGGGTGAGATTATAGATAGTAGTTTTGATATCTGAACAGTGAAAATGATGTTGCAAAAGTAATAATAGAAAAAAGAAAAAAAAAAGACAACTAGAGTACATATGACAAGGGTAGATGCAGGGATAGCATATTTTAATATGGCAGATTGGACATCATACCTGTATTAGGGAATACAAATACATATGCACCTTTTTGTTTCTGGGCATTTTAAGCATTTGACAAATCGTGCCTGGGAATTGGCAAGAGCCTTCATTGTTTTGTTGTCTTATTAATTGTCAGGGAAGGAAGTCAGCATTCATTCCAGCTCTGTCTAAACAGAGCACCACAGTTCAAGCACATCATTATGCCATCAAGCTCAGGACCTACATTCTTCCATATGCAATTTCAAATGTCCTCTGCCAGTCATGTTATTAACATTCTCTGTCTTGGCTCACACCACCATTTAATGCATTTGCAGACAGGTAGAGAAAAATCGCAGCTAGCTCAATTTTGGATTTTGAACTTCATTTTACAATCCTCCAAAACCCCAGCAATTAGCTAATCTGAGAAAACATACCTTGCCACTTTTGTGGCAAAGTCTAGGGAGAAGAATGCTGCAGGACAGGCTTGGAGCAAACATAAGAAGCATGTGTGAGCCTGCATTACTCTATCTCAGCACCTTACATCCATGCAGATTGATCCAAGTGTTGGCAAAGAAGGATTTGCGTGGGAAGAAAGGCTGCCTAAGGCAGCATCTGTATCTTGAATATGTTCCCACAGTAATACCACACTTTTCAGCATGAATGCACTCCCACCTATGGCTAAGACTTAAAAGCATCTAAATTGGGCCCTGTATGTTATATGTGCATGTGTCTAGGTATGCATTAATTCCTTTCTGATGATCATTTCTATAATTTGTACTGTAGGCAAGTATCTTTATCTGGACATATTTCCTTGTCTCACAGAAGATGAACTCTGTTCTTCTCGCAGGCAGTTATGACTAGGGAGGAGGGAATTCTTCAGAAATTGCCTCATGTACAACTTAAGACGTGGAGCCAGCTGTAAGATACAATAGCTGTTCCCTTGACCTTGTCTAGCGGAGGATATATGAGTCCGTATGTAGATGTATATGGATGAGAGATGGATCTTAAACAGAGGAGGAGGGAATTTTGATTAGGAGCGTTAGACCTCTTCCCCAGTCCTTTAGCGAGAATGTGAAGTTTGTTCTGTTTTGTTACAATTTCCCCAATTTTCATGCATTTTTGCCAATTTGCTTCTGTTGAATACAGTTGCTGAAGGCCCATTATAGGTTGTTAAGGGTTATTTCTAAAATCAAATGAATGGAGATATAAAGACTGATAAATTAGTCACCCTGAGAGATGGATTCCCTACCTCTCAGTATCCGCCAATCATAACCAGGTGCTAGTCTGAGATGGTTTAGAGATCTGTAACTTCCTGAGATCAATGCACATGTAACTCTGCAGAATATAGTGA
>NW_008825564.1:2043806-2044138 GCF_000699105.1 Pygoscelis adeliae | reverse complement strand
TCCCATCTGAACTGAAAGGCTCTGAATCTTGCATGTCAAATTACTAAGACTGAAGAAAGTGAAATGAGGTTATTGCAGCTGTTATAATACATTAAAAAAAGAAAATTAAGTAAAAAAGGTAGGCATTGCACTCTGTTTTTCTCAAGCTGAAGAGCAAAATTTGGACACTGTCCTGTAATAGAGACGGACAATTGTCCTTTGGCCACAGCAATCTGCAATATTGGCCATAGCTGGACAATAATAGTCGCTGCAAAGGGAGATGCTCACCTCATTCATCTGTCGGGAACAATCTCAGTTCAGACGAGGACAAGAAAAAAAGAACCCTTATGACA
>NW_008825564.1:2018674-2043755 GCF_000699105.1 Pygoscelis adeliae | reverse complement strand
TTCCTGTTAAAAGCAAAGAGATAAAACATTGTTCTGAGGCCTATTCCCTAGAGTTTTCCCTCAGCGTGGTTACTCATAATGTAACAAAACCTCTACAAAGTAGATTGTGTATAACTTTTAGCTCTTCCAGATATAAGCTGGCCAAAACTTTGTTGGAATAAATTAATGCCATTAATTGTACTCAATGGAGCTAAGCTTATTTACCCCAAAAGAGAGTTTTGCCAGATATATTAGAGCAGTTGCAGCAGAAAATGTTAGCAAGTAGGGCAGTCCTGCTCTAAAATGTGCTTTAACGTTGCACCATCTTACCCAGTGAATATCTGTGCTGTGGGTACTTGTTTGCTAATGTGATTTTCGTTTACTTTTTACTCCTGTTTCAGTCCTTATTGGTGAGAATATTTCACCTTATTGGTGAAACCAATTCTGGTTTGTATATAATGTACATAATTGCTAGTGAGCATCAGATTTTGGAGCTTCTGGCTCAGTAACAAGTCAGAAGAGATTTCAGAGCATGAAAGCAAGGGAATCAACCAGAGCTAAGTGCCCCTACCAGTGTCCACTGATATGTTTGTTAATATGACCTTTACAATGATAAAAATACAGACTTCCGAGCTGCCTGTCACATTTACTAAGCCATGTTCCCAAGTTCAAGATTAGCTCCTATTTGAATGGAACTATTTTGCTATTGCAGATATATCTGGTGACCGCAATAAAATAAGCATGTCTACCAAACACCTGAGATGATGAATACCGTCATCACTGGGCAAAAATCCATGTGTGCTACTGGTTATAGAAAGTGTAACAGAACCTTTCACGGTGGTGGTTTGTGTTTCCTGTTTTACTAAACTGCTGGGAACTACCAAAAATAATACAGCACGATATGCCTGAAATAGCATCATTTATTTCACTGCTCTGACACATTTGAGGTTGCACAGAAAGAACTGATCCGTGCATTCCTTTCCTTCCTGAGGAACTCTTAACAGCTTTCTCACAGTAAAAATGGCTGTAAAATCCTCTTTGAATTAGAGTGCTCTGGACATGTCTGAAAAATACCTCATTTTCATTTAAATGATAGTTATGTGAAAGATAAATGCAATTTAGTACTTTTTTTAAAAAAAGCAAAGAGAGAGGCACAGCAAACTGGCAGATGAATATTGTAAAAGCCCACAGGATGGGTTCTGTATTGACAGAAACAAACGTCTCTATTCCCATCACCGGCTGTGAACAGCTATTTAGCAAGTTGTGAATCCTGATCAATCTCATCTTCCTCACTCCAAAGACTAAAAAAGCAGCAAAAACCTTTCCTTTCTGAGCTGTGCATGTACTGTGATCCTCTCTGCCCAGACCCAGGTTCTTTCTGTTATTGGAAGGATTGAGAAGGATACTTCTTTTTTTGCTGATACTTTCTTAACACCCAGTGAAGAGCAAAAGACTATTTCTCTTTTAACAGCAAATAATTACTTAGCTTTCAACTAGAAGTCAAGCAGAATTCATAACCAATCTCACTGTGATAGTTTTGTGTAGCAGTGCCTTGCAGGGAGTATTCTGCAACCAAATTAGCCAGTTGTATGCTCTCCAGATCTCTTCCCTGAGCAGGTCTTCCTTGATTAGTCTTATCTGAACGTCATGTTTTAGAAAGAAAAATCTGTTTAGAAAGGGGCAAGAGTATACTATAAAATTCCAAGTGGGAGTTCAGTTCACAAGAGGCCAGTATGAACCCAGATGTAGTAGCAGCCAGAGTGCAGAAGGCGTTGGTGGGAGTCTCAATATTGATGAGGTTAATTTGTTATGTACTGTGGGACAAAAGGAGAAAAAAATCATGCTGACCTAGCTAAGGCAGTACTTATACGTATGTGTGTATGCGTGGCAGGGGACAGCAGTGGGAGGAAAGCTGAGGAAGAAGCAAGAATAAGTAAAACAGGATTGATTTATCGGCTCTGAATTGTTTATCTGTATTACATTCTTCACTGTGCTGCAGAGGAGGAGAGGGGCTCTGGCACCATGGCAAGAGAGGGAGAGGAAGGTGATATCTATCACAGGCACCAAAAGTGTTTAATTTTCCAGAGGCTCTGCTTAAACAAATGTTGCTGCTGCCTGGCAGCCCTTGCAGACGTTTGTTGGGGCAGAATTAATCAGGACATAATTTGTCTGCTGCAATGAGCAGGGTGGCTTGGCAGCACAGTCTTGATGGAGATTTTTTTTCTGAGTTTCCCAGGAGCAGCCATATTTCCCAAACTTCCTTCTGTGCCCAAGGTAATGCCACCAGCTTTCCTAAGGATAGGGATTTGCTATTGATAGGCCCAGGTGGGGTAAATGACAGCCACAAATAATGATGTATGACCATCGTTAAGTTGCTTGTGGAGCCCTAGTAATTACGAAGGAGGAGGTCAAAAGGAGTGACCCATGGGACTGATCTAAGGACTGCTCTTGTGCAGAACTAAATGGTGCTGAAAGGGGTTAGGCTCTGCCCCATGCATGAATGGGGAAACGATTTCACTGCTGATGCTACCTCACGTAAATGTGAGCTGAAGGGACCAAGAGAGAAATACCTTGCACTTAAGAATAGTGCATGGTGTCTGGGCATGAGCAAGGTAGGAACTGGGTAACCAGCATAGACGTGCCAGTACTGTGTGTAGACACGGTTGTCTGTGTTTCACCTGTTTGCCTAATGGAGGTTTACCTGCACTTTTAATCACCTTTAAACTGTAATTATCCCCTTTAGTGACCTTTTCAGTTCACCCTTGTGCAACTGCAAGGGCCTCAGTCACAACACAGCAGAGTGCAGATTGCCCCAGCGGTTGGGGGAAGCTCCAGCACAGATGAGGATGGAAGCTGCTCTTCCATGTGGTATTTTTTGAACTTCCTAAGCATGTGGAGAAGGAGTCATGTGAAATGATTACTGTGTCCTGCAAGGTATAAAACTGCCTGTATTTATTGACTTTTGTTCTTATGGTATACAGTGGCTGAATGGACCCCATAGCAGTAGTGCAGCCATAGGTGAGGAAGCAGATCAGCACCTAAGTTAGCTGAACTCACTTTGCCCTTTTCCTTTCACCTCTTCCTTTCTTACATATTCTACATGATTCTACCTTCTACTGTTTGTGTGTTGTGGGTATAAAAGATAAGTGACAGTACAGCAAATAAGTGGTCTGTATGAGCTTGCAGTGGCCCCCCTGTCCAGGAGGGATGAAAGCACAGTTTAATTATGCAGGCCACTCATGGGAGTGATTATAAAATCTTAATACCACTCTGTGAAGGGCACGAGTATTATAAAAATCTTATTTCTGCAATGAATTAGAAAGTTTAAAAATACATTCCTGCAACTAAAAGGCAGTCTGCCTGATTAACCTTTAGTCCAAACGTCCAGGACTCATGGGGAAAGAAAGATTAATTCTAACTGATGTAAAACAGCTACAAGAATGACTTAACATTCCTAATGGTGAAACTGTTGTCATTTTAACACTTCTTGACTCTGCATGACTTGAGGTAAGCACTGTCAGCCCTTAAAAGGTAGGAATCTCACTCTTGCAATGTCCTTGACCTCCTTGTTTCCAGGCCTGTGGAATGAGATAAGAGGGGACCTTAAAGCTGTGATATTCTGTTGTCTAGGAAACCTGTTACTAGCCTGAGACTGAGTTTTTGCCTCTCTCGGGATGGACTTAGGCTTGATGTGCAATTCTGTTTGTTTGGGGGTTTCAGTCCTTTCTAGTGGAAATGAAAGAAAATATTATTGTTTCAGTAAAGATACTGGGAATATTGCTTCATCAGTTGTCATCATAAAATAAAACAGGAGTTTCTTGCTGCAGTACCTGTGGAATTGGGATGGATGGATAAAGTCACGGAGATTTATGAGTAGGGGACAAGTGATATCATCAAAGCCGATTCTTCTTGTGCCTCTCACATAGCTACACCATCTTGGCTTCCGTAGGGCACAGCTACAAATATGGAGAGAAATGTGCTTGCACAGAACAGATTTCCCTCTCAGCTGTACTTAGACACATTTGCATTGTACTCGGAAGTCTAAAGTAAGAAGTGGTCTCAGCTGGCCAAATCTTTGAGCATCTCAGGAGTGGAAAAGCTTTCCCTCCTTCTTGCTTTTGATAAGATGGAAACTGGAAATTTAACATCTGCTCCTTCCAATGAGTGAATTTAGTAAGTCTGACAGACATGACTTTAGATATGCAGGTTTATCACCTCTTTGAAATGGAAAGCTGTCTGTCCTGTCTAGCATTCTGTTTTCTGTCCAGTGGAGCCTAAAACTTGTTTTACTCCACCAAGGAAATGTAAAATGAAGGGGGAAAAATCTGCAGCACACTCTGCTGAGCTGTTTTGGTAGGATAAGATATTTTGCAGTCCTCGGGAATGAAATGTTCTCTGTATACCAAAGAGAACCTCCTTTTTGGACAGGGGCTCCCCAGCAGGGCATCCACGTGTGCATCAGGGGTGTTAGTGCTGCAGCCGTATTTGTTCTGTACAACAAATGTGTGTGCCAAGTGTTGCTTTTTGCACTTGAAAACAGGCTTTCTGATGGTTTAGGAGGAAAAAATTACACATCTCTGTCACACCTACTTATGCTACAGTCATTCAGAATAGCAGCTTGCCTTTTCTGATATTAAAGAGGGAGAAAAGAACAGCAAGAAGGAGAATTACAGGGGCACCATTATTATGTGTGTGCCATGCTTCAAGTGTGGCTCTTGCTCGAGGATAAGCAAAACATCTCTCGAAAAGCACGGTGCCAAAGGAGGACAAGGCAAGTAAAAGGGTCCAACAAGCACAGCTAGCTTTAGATAACAGGTGACATTAGGCTGGCCTGTGTAAGGGAGCCCATAGTTAAAAGGCTCTTCCTTGGCCCACTGGCAGAGGTTGACCCACAGTGCCACCACGCTCTGCTGCCCTGCAAGAAGTGCTTGCTGTCTGCAAGTGCGTGGGTGCTTTTCTGTTCCTTTGAGCCAGAGCCTCTGTTGCAATGGGGAATGTGCAGCGATCCCTTTTCTCCAGCTGACATCCATCCCTTTCACCCCTCAAGCACTCAGCATCCTTGTAAACAGCAGAAAGTTCTTCTCCCTCTTTTCCCAGCTAGGGGAAGGTGTTGAGGGAGTGGAGTATTTATTAAGCAGCTGCAATAAAAATGGTAGTCTGGGAAGAATGAGGTTGACAGAGGTGCTGGAGGTGCTTACTGAATATCTTAAATCCTTGGAGTGGGAGGAGGGAGTTGGGACCGTGGGAGAAGCAGTGAGTAGAGGCTGTTTGATCGGACAGGCTGAGGGTTGCAGCAGAAGGAGGTTGACCCCAGGTTTTATCTCTGACTAAGGGGGAACGGTTGTCAGGTGCCCCCTTAGAAATGCTGGCTGTCACAGCGCTGGGAAGAAATGTATGGAGGGCACCTGCTGGCTCTGCTGCTGCCTGCCCCATTCGGATGTAAATGATCCAGGGGCTGGCGGGGCGTGGAGAGATGCTACAGCTGCGGCATCCCGACCCTCGCAGTCTCGCTTTGCGCTGGGGCTGGAAAGGATGTGCCTCCTGAAGAGGCACTGTGCCCTAATAATAATAATATTCCTCGACAATAAAAACGCACTTGTTTTATGTATTTGGAGTCTGAGATTAGTCTGACCCAGTAATACTCTCCACCAGCGGGCTTTGTAAATCAGACACAACGTAGAGGGAGAAGTATGATAATTTACATCCTCTATATTCCCCACCATAGGCACACCACAATAGAGCTACTGTTCCCTCTCGTTGTCTTCCCTTCCCTGAGCAAAGCGAGGTTCCTCCCACCTGCCCACAGCCCTTCAGCAAGCGCGAGCACAACTCCCACACGAGTCTCCCTGCCAGAGTTTCAGCTGCTGGTGCTGCTTCCATGCGCAGGCTGCTCTGGTTGCTGGGCTTGGAGGGTTGATTTTGAAGCTGTCTGCTGAGATTTTTTTTCCCGTTCTCGCCTAGCTGCATTTGGCTATTGATTTGCGCTGCCTCCTCGGCACCCGGGCCCCGATTTGGGGCGTCAAGTGATGCCTAAACACAGAGGGAAGCTGAAAGCAGAAGGAGCTTCTTGGTGGGGTGAGAAGTTTGCATGATCGGTGGCCTCTGTCCCCTGTCCCAGGGGCCACATCCACTTTCCTGCCAGATTGTCCTTTGGTGGTCATCCCATACTCAGCTAGTCTGAACCGACACCTGAGTGCTTCCGACTCCCTAAAGTCTATTGGGAGCTGAGGGCATTT
This sequence comes from Pygoscelis adeliae, assembly GCF_000699105.1. NCBI lineage: Eukaryota > Metazoa > Chordata > Aves > Sphenisciformes > Spheniscidae > Pygoscelis > Pygoscelis adeliae. The sequence continues at coordinate 2,037,540 of NW_008825564.1, read as the reverse complement.
TAACTTACATGTTTATATATCGTGGATATGTTTGGTGGGTATCACCCACCACTCTGGAAATGTTTCCTACCGTAGGAAGTCTCTTATCCGTATGCAGATTTTGCTACTCAGTTTCACCTCTTTTCACTAGTTGCCACAGTTAATAATAAATGGGATATGCATGAAAGTGTTGTCATTGGCAGCTCTCTGCTGACTGGCGTATTAAACCCATTTGAAACTGATTATTTGGATTATTAATTTTTTTCCAGGCCATCCTATATCTGATGTTCTATTGTTAATTTGTTACTGATTCTCTAAGTAGCTCTAGACTTCAAATGAGGAAATATTCCTGATGCCTTCTTTTTGCTAATGATTCCTTGTTCACGGCATCCTTTATTTTAAGAAGTGGGTCTGGAGGCACAAGCAGGAAAAGAAAAAGGATTAAAATGACAAATTGACCAAAAAGATGAAAATGACAAATAATATGTAGGCTGCAGTCTTCCAAAAATCCAAGAATAAATAAAGCTTCTGTTAAAGTGCTTTGAGGAGGAGGTTGACAATATTTTTTAATCTATTTTTTCAAAGTGAGATCTCTAACTTCTTTAGATAAACATTTTAAATGTCCTAAAATCTAGCCCATGTTAGCAAAAGCACCCCAAAATAGATTTTACTGGACTACTTTTGTGAACGGGAGGTTGAGATAAGGAAAAAAAAAATCCAAATGAATTGATAATGCCTGTGGTAGATATATTATTGCAGTAACAGTCCAGATTCAAGCCTCTTGCATGCTAGACCTATACATACATATAGAAAGGCTTATTTGCGATAGTCCCTGCTGATGGTTTTTCGGCCACTGCCTGCTGTCTCTTAGAATATACTGACTTTTGAATGGAGCAGTTACCAGGTTCTTAAGTAGAGCCCAGTGTTCAGTGGAACTTCTCAGATGTTTCTATCTAGACATAAATAATTCTTTTCAGTCCTTTGATCTATTTCTCTCTCCTCAAGTTTCATCCTACTTTGTGGAGGGGGCAGGAAGAGCTTAAATTTTGAGGAACCTGAATTGTTTCCCAGTCTCACTCAGCTTGATTACAGTAACACTGGGGTCAGTTTGGCCCCCTCATTTTATCTTTTTGTTACCTCGTTTCGATAGGCACCCTACGGCAGTGGAAAGTAGTCCTGAAAATGGCTGTAAACTAGGGATTTTTTGCGGATAGAGGAAGTATGTGAACTTACACCCAGATGAAGGCTCTTCGCATGCACAGGGAGCTGTACTGTTCTTCTCTCACCTGGTGAGGTTAGGCTTGCATTGCTGCCTGAGCAAAACCTGTTAGAGCAGCGGCACTTTCCTTATCTTCGCTCAAGCCCTCTTAAATGCCTGCCTTTTTCCTTCGCAGCCACTGGACCCTATTGTGCACGCAGTGAAAAGCTGGCCTGACTTGAGCAGCCGTTTTCTCTCCAGCCTTGGCCTCCCGCGGCTGCCAACCGTGCCGCAAGGCACCCAGGGGCAGGGTCCGCGTGGCAGCCAAGCGCCCAGGAGCTCCAGGGACAATATGCTATTAGGGAATTCACTGTCTTGTTTTCCCCTCAGTACCTCAGAAAGCGCTGCATCTTGGCTGATAGAGGTTTTCCTAACGAGCAGCTCCATTGGTTGCATTTTTAACATCCTGTTAGGAAGCGCTCGCATCCAAACGTGCTGTGTTGCTATCTGTGTCAGTAATGCCAGCTGATTCTTTGAAGAAACATTTAGTTGCCCCCTGTGTTTTTTACGTGGGTACCACCGACTTAGGATCTGTGGGTTTTATGAGCAATGTACTGCAGACGCATGAAGAGCACTGGTTCAGGGAGGGCAGGCGGCTGGTCATTTGGGAAGGGAAGGACCTTGGCGTTGTACCCAGCAACAGAAGGACCCTCCATCGATTGTCCTTGTTGCAGTGCAGGCCTGAATCTATATCAAGAGCTACGCTAGGTATATTTGCTGTGAATGCTCAATAAGGAAACTATAATTTTGTTCTCATTGGGAAATATTTATCTATCTTTGGGTTCCGTGCTGCTATTTGTGGAGATGCTGTGTCAAATAGCAATTCTGAGGGCATGCGTTTACATAGATGGTAACAAGCAATTGGCTGACCTTTGTACTTTCACCTCAAGTATCTTTTCTTTTAAAAATGTTGCTACTTAGCCCAGCTTTCTACTGGAATAGTTTAATGCCTTCCCAAGAGCTCTAATAGGTAGCTTTTCCCCCCTATTTCCTTCTGGCAACCTTCAAAAATGGGAACAAAGGTAATAATAGTGTTTTGCACCTACATAAGTCCTTTTATCTGATGAACTCAGGTGTGCATTATAAATGTTGGAAGGGTCTTGTAGTCTTACCATGAGCTAAATACAATAAATACTTTTCTACCCATTCTACAGCAGAGGCAATGTGACATGTGAGGCAGGTGTGCGCTGCTTTCCCGAGACCAAACGTTGGTTTATATGGTGCAAGGGAGCCCTGTGGGGGGTCAGAATTAATTTCACTCCAATAATATTCTAATGTGTAGCAAATATGTGCCCCACTTACATGTTGATGCAGGATTCAGATACAGTGATGTACAGTGCTGGGATAGCAGCTTCTTATTTTTATTTGTACAAAAAATAATGGTAATTGTCTGAACACTGCTCTCCATAGGCTGTCTCTCCAGCAACCATCACTTTTGCCTGCTTGGTAGGTAATGGCTGTGAGTTGCAACACCAACTCCGCTAACGTTTAGTTTGGCAAAGGTTCATGAAGTTTAAAAGAAGTCCGTAGGGTCTCTCTGCCTAACTGAGGGTGCCAAAAGCCACAGATCAGTCAGCTTTGGGATTGTGTTGCTTTGCTGGATTTTTTTTTTATTTATTTAAAGCTCAACCCTAGCATTTTGTGTTCCTGTAAATCACTGAAACCCACCAAACAAGACACAGCACAATGTATTCTGAGCTGTGGTCCTCACCCAGAAGAGACAGGACTGAGGAAGCTGAAGTGGTGAAGCAAATTTGAACCAAACCCCCTGAAGACACGGGTGCTGATGGCAGGTGAAATGGCAGGAGGTATTTCTTCTCCTCGTGCCAGCAGCCAGCAGCAGTGCCTCCCACGAGCCGTTTCTCCTGCCTCCCTGGCTCACTCCTCCATGGAAACCAGCTGTCCGGCGCTCGCTGCCCCTCGCCACTGGGCCCCTGGGCATTTCGCCCGGTTCACAGCTGCTGTGGGGAGTTGCTATTTTTCTCTCTCCTACTATAATAGCATCCTTATGAGGCTTCCCCCGGCCTGTCTCTCCTCTGCAATAGAAAGTTACATGTTTCCGTGTATGGCTTATGCTGTGATATTTGGGTTCGTTTAGTATGCTCCTGGGAGCACATTTTAACTCTAGAAAATAAAAAAAGGAAGGGGGGGAGGGAAGGGAAGGGAAAAAAAAGGAAGGTCAGGGAAATCCTAGTCTGCAGCAGGAGTTAGGCAGAAGAAGGTAAAAACAAGAAGTGGTTTTGTATGGGAAAATTGCTCTCGGTGAACTGGCTGTGCGGCAGTGTGGGGCAGTGACAGTACAGGCATCTGCCTTCTGCTGGGCAGACTTGGGAGTGCTCGGAAAACACTGGGAAGTCTCAATTTTTCAGTGGAAAGCCAGTAATAGGAGGAATCTATTTAGAGAAGATGCCAGAGATGGCTGACTGCTCTCAGCAGTCTTCGGACTTGATGCGTTCTTGATGCAAGAGAGGATATGGGGGTTTCCAAAAGAGTCTGGTGTTTAAATATCGGGTGATTCTTGTTTTACTGAAAATATCTGCTCGGTGTTGGTGCCAGGTTCATCCAGGCGTACACCCTTTATCCTAAAAATTGGGTAGAATTTTATTCCGGATGTGTTTTACACAGTCATTTCCAAGTTAGGCTATCATCACCTTTCCCTCCCCGAATCTTTATTACCTTCCCTTGGCATTACAGCCCCTGTATTACCAGCCCCCTCCCACCTGCTGCCCATTGCCTCTACCCAGTGGTTTCCCCTTGACTCTACCACATTGACTCTGCAAGCACTTCATACAAAGAAGCACGGGTTGCATCATTCCTACTAATCTTTCCCTTACAGGAATTTCCTCCCCCTTTCTGCCTGACTTCCAGTAGGATGAAAGAGTAGAAGATTTTTACAGAAACTTCTGCTTTCATTGCCTCACATGCTCTTGCTGCACTCTAATTACACAATACAGCAGAAGATTCAAAAGGGGGAATAGCATCCTCATATCTTTAGCCTCAGTTCTAGACTCTTTGTTACCAACATGTGAAACGGGTGTCTGGATACGCTACGTCTGCGCCCCTGGACCATGTTCGCTCTAGCATGACATCTCCCATTTGGCTTCTTTCTGGACCTGAGCAAATTTACCAAAGCAAATCCTTTGTGTAATCATGCGCGAGGCAGTAGGGGAATTTCAGAATGAGTCTGATACTTTGTTTTTGTTGACAGCTGCAATCTGGAGTGCACAGAATTCGACTCTAACCTTTCAAAGGAAAACAAATAGCTTGCATTTAATTCTAAATATATCTCCTGCCCCAAAACACAAAGTAAATAGTCAGGGAGTTGTAGGGAAGGAGGAGTCTGCTGGCTTATTAGAAATGTAGATTAATGACAGTATGGAAAGAAGTGCAGTGATTTATGACAGTATGGAAGGAAGTGCAGTGATAGCATTCAAGTTACTAGAAAAAGGGTCTTTCATCACCAGAAGATTGTAAGCCTTTCTCCATCCATAACTCACTAGTTGGTTACTGCAAATAACACTATTTTAAGACGTTATTTACCCTCCTAGGCAGGATCGATGTGTTTCTGGAGATTTGTGTGTTTCTGTATATGTCATTGGTAGTTTCAAATCAATAGTGGGAAGTAAACTTGAAGCCAAATACTTGCAATCTTGTTTTAATCCTTCTGTGAGAAAATTTCCTTTGGCTCTGACTTAATATGAGTAAAAGGAACCGGGGGAAAAAACCAAAACTGAGAATGTGGTATTGACACAGTATTCAGTGGAGGAAAAAAAGTGTGGTATTTCAGGTGCTTTCCTATACACGTAGTGAAGGGGATGGAGCAGTGGGACCAGTCTGCACAGGTCTGATGGTCACTGATAGGTCTTTAGTTAAGATTTCATATAGCTGTAGATGATTTGCACTGTGCTTATGGAAGTGTATCCTCTTCCTGAAGCAAAGGATTGGGTAACCGCATTGGTTTGTTCCATTCCTAATTTCTCTGGCTGGCAGATCAGTTTTGTAATCAAAGTGAGGTGCTTGAATGCTTTTGAATTGTTGATGTTAGTATTAGGTGTCAGATAAATCACTGCTCTCTATCCTGGGGAGTAGTTTATTTTCCTGTACTGTGTATAGATCCCAAAAAATCTTCCCTTTGATCTGGGGGAGAAAAGATTGCTCCTTTGCAGCAATCAAAAATACAGGTCTCTGAAGCCATAAACCATTCCACTGCAGTTTTTAGAATGAGATATGGCAAAACATGTCATCTGTGCTTTTTCTTCTTCTAAGAATAGTCTAGTTGAGTTCCTTATATGCTTGGTTATGTACCACAACTTGGGGAAAAATAATATGCGTTGTTCTTATTTATATGACCAGCACAGTAATGATATAACTACCTGAGGCAAAGATCTCATTGGACTAGACTGCACAAATTCAGAATTTTCAAAAGGTATTCTGCAATAATTTCAGAACATTTTAAAATGGCAATCAAAACATTTTTTCCTTTTTCTTTTTCTTGGACATAGACATTTTATGTATGTTTGGCAGTTCCAAGCGGATCTTGGTTTGTAATAGTCCTGACAGCACTTATTATGATCTGTCAAGTCAGTAATTTGTGAGCTCTGGATTTACAGAATAATTTTTATAGCTAGCATCTAACAAGTCACGATGGATTTAATCTTTTCATTGCTTCGTGTATTTTTGTGAATCATTCAGTTAATTCATGCAACTATTTTTATTCTTGTGGCGCTGACTGGACTCTAATACCAATACAACTGTCACTTGAAACGGTTATTAATATGAGATGTGCTAAAAAATTGGTGTTCTGTAGACATGTTTTTCAGCTCACTGCTTTCTTCAGTGACATGAATGTGAAAACAAGGGTTTACCTAAAAATTATTACAGCTTATTTGTTATAAATTATGATGCATAATAACATGTAGGTTCATTCAGAGGAATAGCACATCTGCACAACTGCCTTTTTGCATGGTTCCTAGATGTTCAGCCCTATCATTTACCGTAACTGGAAAGATGTGCAAATAACTGGATTGAATGAAATAGTCCAACACCAGTGTATTGAACGTTTCGCTTCCACATTCATCAGGAAATCCTGAGGGCACCATCTCGTTCTCTAATTCAGAGAACCGAATCCAAAAACACATTTCCAGTCTTTCTGGTCATTTTTGTTAGGTAGAAACTTTGGAAGTTTTGCTTTTTTAATAAAACAGAATGTCAGAAAAAAAACCCAACCAAAAACGGTAGCATTGAAATGGTGAATGCCATTTAACTAAAGTCCAGAAAAACAAAAGCTGAAGCTTCCAACTTCTACTTATCATTTTCTTTTCCTTTGTTCATGTGAGTAACATGAACATGAGGTGGTACTTTGAAATTCCCTATTTGGGTGCTTACTGTTTGAGTGGTGGGCCAACTTTTGGACTTGCTGGAGAAACACATAAGTATTAGCAAAGCTGGGCAAAATTACAGAGCTTTTGCTTATATGGAGTTTAATCAAGATGAACATTTTTCATAGGCAAATCTCCTTTTCTGTGAATAATGTACATGGGAAAAATTGGAGTGTTTTGTTTCTCAGAGTCTGGAACAGAAACATCACATTTTTGGGGTACTGTGAGAATGTTTAAGTCAGCAAATTCCTAAACAATTTATTTTACTGTGTAGAAGCTTTCAGTATTTCAACTTCTGTTCCTTACTGGGGGAAAAGTAAACATCAAAACAATTACTTAGGATGAAAAGTCTGTTTCCTGAGCAGGTGAAGTTTTCACTTTATCAAAGTAAAACCAGCTGTCATTGAGAATAGCATGTGGGTCTGAAACTCCCTGAACCCACTTTTACTGTCCGTTTTTGCCTACAACCTTCTTTGTGTCCAGCCAGAGCAATACCTTACTGACAGCCCACAGTCCTGGGCAGCTAACCAACCCCTGCAAGGCATTCCCTGTGTCTAATCTCAGGGCCCATACATCTCTTTTATTAATATGCCTATCAGAATTAAGGAAATAAGTAGGTGATAAAGCTGCAGGATTTGCTAATCAAAAGAAGTGCAGTTCACTGTAGACACAGTAGATGGATTTTCAAGGTCTGTTTTGTTTGGGAAAAGAAGGTTAGCAAAGAAGAGAAGCACAAAGGAGAGAGGTAGATGAGCTGTCCCCATATCCCCTGGTGCTTTGTGCTAGCTGCTGTGTTTGTGGTTCACCTGGATGGCTAGGGATCTCCATTTCTCTTGGTATTAAAAAGACACAAACCTGGTGCAGTGGCTCCCCTTCCATTTAGAAGTGGAGTTGGAGAGTCCCTGGAGTTGACTGGAGACAAGGAAAGGGACAACACAAGCAGAGACAGTGGCAGGCTTGGACCATGTGCAATTCCATGTGGCTGTTCATATCTCAGGACGGAGCTCAACACAGTAGTTTGCACTGGTAAAAGAGCCTAGAGATCTTTTAAGATGGTCACAGCTGGTCACACCTTTATTTTGTTTTTATCTCAGCTAAAGGAGATAGGAAGATGTGAAGCTGTGATGCAATGCATCTTTCTTACATTTTTATCCATTTATCAGATGTACTGAGCAATGTCTCCAGCCTCTTCCGTTCCCCATTTTTTAAAAGTTTGGTCCCCCACTTTTCCTGGTTTTCTGCCCATTCAAAGAGTCTTTTATATTCATCATTAATACCCAGAACTTGAGTTCTTTGATTTTTACACTTTCCTATGGGAAAAACTACCTCTTATAATCTTATCTTTGCTTTCCTTCTGTAGAACCAGCTGTTTGCCAATATATTACAGTTAATTTTCATTTAGTGTATGCCATCTAATGTAATTGTGTATTTTAAGGGAAGCAGCACCCAAATGTATGTTCCTAATAATGGGTAACTCTTGTATTATTTTCCTTTAGAATTCACAAGCATGTTATTTGACATGTTAATTATTACATTGGTATATGACTAAAGATACAAATATCTCCTCATTTTTCCCCCTCCCCTCACTTCACATTTTGTTTGAGAAGATCAGTACATTTTGTCTGTGAAAAGCCCTGGATTAAATGCCACCCACAAATGATTTTCTGCATGTTTTATTTTGCCAAAGGAAGTTGTCAGACATTGGGGGAAACAATGTAATACTGGCTGACCCAAGACTTCAATTAACTAACAAGGAAGTTTACAAAAACTGTCATACTAACTTTGCACATCATTTCACTGGCGCAGAAATGCTTTGTCACACAGCACTTATTTCTTGCTTTGCTTACCTCAAGGCACAAAGCACAAATAGGAAAGAAATTTATTCCTTATTTCTGATGCAGATAATATTCTGCAAATGCTAAATGTGGGGAAGAAGTTTCCTGTCTATCAATCGTTCCTGTTTCAGTTGAATACAACCCAAATAACTGGTATTTGACTTGTGTGTTTCGAGTAGCATTGTTTTGAACGGAACCCTTGGATTTGAGGGTAGCCATCTGTTTTTAGCCCTGCAAGAAGCCAGTGGACTGCTTTCACGTTGTCTTTTACCAAAATGGTTGAAGACATTATGGACGGTGTTTACATGTATTTTGACGATGATTCTAAATCCGCATGGATTTCAAGTTTGTAAAGGACTGCTGTTCACTTCCCTTTCTATTACTATCAATTTTACCCTCAACTTCCTCAGGCCATTCCTTAAGGAAGGTTTCCCTTCCATCAGCTGCTTCCTGAGCCATAATTTTATAAATATATAATTTCCCCATATTTTACCCTTTCTTTTCCTATTTCCTTTTAACTGATCTTCTAACAAAATCTCATTTCTTCTTTTCCTTCAGCCTTCATTTTCTGTTGAAATACAACATCTGTCAGAGCGAGAGCCTGGGGTTTTTTTCCTTCAAACTTTTCCACCCCTTCATTTATTTTTGTTGCAAGCCATCAACCAGATGCCTTCCTCCACATGCTGATACTCCCTGCTGGAACCTCTGTTCCTGCTCTGGTCACTTTTCCATATTTATAACATCCTTCCTACTAACTGCCTTCCTTTTTCCTTTGTCTGCTCCGGTCTGTTAACATTCATTGTCAAAATCGTCTTCTTGTGCATCCCTTTAGCCATATTACCATTCAGTGGAATTTTTTGGTAGCCTTTTGTCTTTCTCTCAAACAAGTTCAAGCTGCTTTTTGCTCCCAGCCGAAGCCTCTGCCACTGTTCCTGGTTCTAATTGAGCAAATAAATAGTAATGTTAAAAAAGAACTGGAGGCCTCCTTGGTATCCAGTGGTTCTCCGTCAGGATCTATGTACCCAAGGGAAAAATATCGGTGCAGCTAACAGAATTCTGGGAGCTTCTTTGGAAAGTGCCAAGTCAAGCTGTGGCCACAGACTCTTCCTGCAGAGGTGAAGTGGCCCAGGGATGTAATATAACAGAGTGCAGCAATTAGTGGTCCATTTCCACTGAACACAATTTACAAAATGCTTGCATCCACTAGCAGGATAAGCCAGGAATTTTTTGCAGGGAACTGAACTTTTTTACATCAGCTCCTTCAGATGCAGTCACTCCTCAGACCTCTTCCTTGCTTTTTCTCAGCCTCCCTTTCACACCTTGTTTCATGGTGCTCACCAGTGCTCACTCATGGCCCTGGGGCTGTTATTCCTCCCTTCTTAGAAGAATGTAATGAATGCTCTATCCCCTCTCTCGTAGACTTGGATTAACAACAGTTTCAGCCCATGAACTGTGTGATTTCAGTCTGGTTTCCCACACCTGTGATTCATTAGTCAAGGGAACATAAAAACCTGAAAAAAATCAAGAACTTCCCTGAAATGTAAAACAGTTGTGGGCCTCGCTTCATCTTCAGCCTTTTCTTTCTTCACCGCTCGACCTTCTGGATCTCAGGATCTAGTGCAAGGTTACGCTCCTTCAGGTTCTCTTTCCTCTTTTCCTCACCAGAGGGCAGGCAATTTATTTGGGTCCTGAGGCTCTGAACAAGGTTTCACATTGAAGAGATCTATTACTACAGCATTAAGTTTTCAGACACCTGCTATAGACCTTTTAAACACCTTGTGTGGAACTGCTGTCACATCTCCTACCTCTCAGCTCCATCGTCACATCTGCTAGGTGTGCTCATTTTTTTTATGCTAGGTATTCCTGCAAAATGATAGTCACTGCTCAACTGGATGATACTGATACCGATACCACATGGAAACAGACTGCTCAGCTTGATCAAAACCATTGCATTGTTTCAAGTCTCTTCTCTGCAGACTGAAAGATACCTTGGTGTATACTAGAAAAAAATCACAAGCAAAAGAGTTTTAAAAAAAAGAAAGTAAAAAAAAAAAAAAGCCAAGCAACAGAAACTTTTTTCATAATGGGTTTTAAATTCTGCAGAAAATGAAGAGAGAAAATGTATCAGAGCTTGTACCTGCTAAATCCTCTGACAGCTGCTTTCTCATCCTGCTGCCTGAAAATGAATCAACTTAATTATTCCTGTGGCTATGTACATCCAGACGGCTTAGAGTTGCCTCTTTATCGCTGGCTACAGTAACTGTCCTTGTGTTCTGGAATAGTTAAGAAGATTGAAAACTGGGGGGTTTCTGTAATTCCAGAGTACCAGACTGTAATAGAAAAAATGGTCTGGAATTTTGGAGTCTCTTGTCAATGGTTAGATTGTGCCAGCACTGAGTTTAAATTTGCTTGTTTGGCGTGTTTGGATTAATATTGTAAAGTAATGCAGAGTGGAAGCTTGGTACAGGCTGTGACCAAGAGACTAGTGCAGTGAATTCACAGACTGCAATGTGTGGAGATGGGGGGGGAAACCAGCATTAAATTATCTTCCAAGGACCTTGAAGTCTCTCAGGATTACTCTTCTGAGTACTCTGAAAATATAACCATTGGTCTAGTTCAGACAATTTATCCTTTAGAACAGTCTAAAAAATTGTCTTGAATTACCTGGTGCACACGTTAAACATGTAAAGTTTTCATTAAAGGAGTTGACAGGTTGCTTGTAAACTGAAGTAATTTCCTTTCCCTTCAGAATTAGATTTTCTTTATGGTCTCCTTTGTCGGTAAGTGTTGTTCATTAAGAATGATTTGGCCATTTCCTTCTACAACCTTATTTTTGCCTGCTCTGTGGATTTAACTGAAGGAAATCCCTTTCTGATTGAAATGATCAAGCTGGATCTCAATCACCAAATGATGTTTTCTTCTTCATTTTTTACCCTGTACAAACCAAGCTGCTTCTTTTCGGGAACATTTAGATAGGCAGGAAACTAGGTATGAATTCTTGACAACCCATTTGCAAAGAGATGTCTTTCCTCCAGTTTTGTGTTTGTTGGCTTGTTGATTTTTGAATGGTCATGTGGAAAAACTAGTGAATGAAGCCTTAAAACTTCTCACATCTCAGATGCTTCAAGTCTGGTGGTGGTGGGTTGACGGTTGGACTCGATGATCTTGGAGGTCTCTTCCAACCTTAATGATTCTATGATTCTATGATTCTAAGTCTGGTTGTAGAGGGGAGTCTGTGGATATAGCGCAGTCCAGTGGCTGCTCTTTTATCATATGCTGCAACGAGGTAGGGGAATCGTGCCTTGCAGTACTTGCTAATTTTGAGCCAAATGAGGAAAGCACTGAACAAAGCACGTTGTTGTAACGTGGGCTCAGGATTTATACCCAAGTCTTGTCTCTGCAGAAGAAAGGTGGACTGTCAAGATTAATGGCAGTCAGTCAGCACAACATACTGACACACACAACCCCCTGAGTTAGTCACCAAGCAGCAATCAGTGTAACATGTGCCCCAAGATACTAGAGGTACAACTTAGTGGCTTCTGTGGTGGTCTCTGGATGAGTTCTTGCTGCTGTGAGAGGGTCATTACATGTGAAAGGGCGTGCTTATTTAAGAGAAACACTGATGTTATGGGGAAATTATGAGAAGGGTTCATCTCCTGTCTGGTGCTCCACAGAAGAGTTGTTGTGAACGTCCAGCCCTTCAGGCTGTTCTGGGGGAAGTTTCTGAGAAGATTGATGCTGTGAGTTCATAGAAGGGAGTGTGTCTGGTGAGTGGAAGGCTCAGACTTAAATTTCCAGAAGCTTGCAGGCAATGGTAGGTATCTGAGATGGCAGCCTGTCTGCTCCAGTCAGTGCCAAGGACAAACTTTGCATTAGTATGGGGTAAGTAGAGAGGTTTGTGCTTTCTGTAGTTGCAAACAAGCTGCTGAAATGTGGTCAGTGGGAAAGTTGCTGTAGAGTTTGGCCCTGATAAACTCCTCTTTCTGACATTGACAACTTCTCTCTTTTTATTTTGTCCCCTTGTTGTAGAGCCCAAGTGTTCAGACCTCTGCTCCATCCTGAAAGGAGGAGATTTTATTTGCATAGGCAAAAGTTGTCATGGCAGGACAGAGAAGGAAGAATGGAAGAGGGGGTAAATGTTGGAAAGGCAAAGTAGTCAGAATGTGATATGACAGAGATGAGGTCAAATAAGCTAAACACAAAGCTAGACTAAAACAGCTTAACGAAAAAGACATAATTTAATGTACAGTGATACTGACCGTAGAAATATAAGACAGGTTAGATGGATACAAAATACAAGGAATAAGGTCCTATGTGATTAAACGAAAAAAAGTATTCTTTTTTTCCTTCTGTCTTTCTCTTCATGTCCTCAGTGAATTTACCTGTCTTAGTTGTAATGCAGAACTCGGGATTCTCTTACCATACAAGAGGTCGTCAGATAAAAAGGACATGATTTAAAGCAAATGTGCCTTCTGAAACATTCATTTCTCAGTAAGAGTAGCGAAGCATAATGTAATTAAAACAACTGTCTACAGTGTTTATGTACAATCACATCGAGTAGACAATACCTTTAATTTCATTGTAAGGCCAGACACATGGGGAGGAAGGGTTGACGCTATCTCTCAGACAGCAGTAATCAAGGGCTGACAACTCAGCTTTGGAAATTGAACAGGTTAGAAGTTCTTGGCAGTGATTCCCAAATGCTCAGGAGACTCAACGCAATCAGCAGCTTTGACATTTTGGCCAGCTAGTTAAATAGTGTTGGCTATAAACATTACAAGGCGAGTGATCACCCCCTTATGTGCTGGGCCTGGGGCATACGCTTCCTGCCTTCTGTCTCGGGAGCAAGGGGAGCCTCTAAACCAAGGAGCTCTTTGATGACACCCTGTGAATAACTTTTCAGGCCATAGCAAAGAAGAGGAATTTGCATTGTTTGCATGTTAAACACAACAGAAGGGAGATAAGGGTTTATACAAGATTTTGCAACTAAGCATAAATGACAGCACCCTAAGTCTACTGAACTTGAACCCCCTTTGCATTGTTTAGCCAAGAATGAGCGCTGCTTCATATGGATGGTTCAGAAGTCAGACTGAAAAGATGATCTGCATACCTGCACCTCCCTAAAATACAGTATTTATTTATTTATTTGTCCATTTATTTTATGGGAAAAACTGCTCACAGAGGCAGTTTCCCCAGTGCGAGTGCCTGAATTCAGGAAACTAAATCTATATGTAAGCAACAAAAAAACAGATCTGTTCATGCATTTGAATGAATGCATGAAACTGGAACTGCATGCATGCATAAGCGATTGCAGGACTATATTTGCTTGCAAATCTGGTTTAGTGCTGAAAAATCAAGGTGATACGGTAGTGATAGTTAATATAGCAGTGTAGTATGGTTAGTTTAGCACTTATACTATGCCTGTCTGTTTGAAATTGCAGTAATTTGTTGCTTTCTAATGGCCAGGGAATTTGATCCCATGAGCAGGGATGGGGCTTACATGTTTGAATTAAGCTACCTGGTTTTGCATGCTCCTTTTGCATGATGCTGCGGAAATGATGACTGCAGGCTGTCTGTAAAACCACATGTAATCTGACACAACTTCTCAGCAGGCCTGAGAAAGCATAAGTGAAGCCAGCGACTGAACGTCACGTTCTCTGTGAGGGTAAGAAGTTAAGCCCAGTTCACTGGGAGCCCGGACAGTAGTGTGAGGAGGTACCAATAGCTGAATACGTTTTCAATGGGCAAGGTTAGTTTCCAGTTTCTTCCCTCTTCTCCATTCCTGGTAGTTAATAATAATTAGTCCTAATTAATAATATATAAATATATACAATATAAATTAAAATTAATTAGCAGCAATAAGTAGTCATTGTCAAGAAGGCAGAAGGAGGAAGACAGAAGATATTTTTAAACATCCAACTTGTCGCTGGGATTGTCTGCTTCATTTTTTCCCACTATTCCTTTGAGGCCGTTTCCTTCGTTACATTTCCTAAGCCCTTTTAGGTATTAAACCAAGACCCAGTGAAAAAATCAGTAGGAGTATGCCATTTGCCTTGTTGGGCACGATCCATTAACGTTCAGGTGTTACAGTTGTTTCGCCTTCTGGTTTGTCGTTTCTAAGGTGTGACAGCACGTTTCTTACTTGGACTGGTGTGGTCTAGTGAGTGCACTCTGAATGCAGTCAAGGAGGCGTTAATCCCTCTAAGCAGTCAGATGGTAGTCATGAGTTCGTCTTTCAGATGGGGAAGTAGCTGATTCCCACTGGCAGACCAGCTAAGTAACTCTTCAGAGGGATTTAGCTGCACGCGGCCACCATCTAAAAACAAATACTTCTGTATATGAAATGAAGAGTATGCAGGTGTAGAGTACAGAATTCAACATAGCTTTTCACCATCAAACTAAGTTTTAGGCGACTTCCTCAAATACATAGCAACGTACCTATTAGATTTGTAGGAGTGGATGGAGCTGAGCTCAGCTTTGCTGGGCCAGGTTTGCAAGATTTACCAAGAGTAGGATCTCAAATGCAAGGATGCATTCAAAGCAAGGCCCCAGCCAAGTGAGTGTAGGTAGGCTGCCTCATCCAGGGGGTGGAAATGTGGCAAAGGCATTTGCTGCCCACCCGAGCCAACACCTTTGGGAGAAGCATCTTGCTCCTCTTGAAGTAGAACTCTGGGATGGATGTAGTCCCTGTAGTAAGGAAGGAGATTATCTTCAGTTCTTTAATTGCTTAGTTTCACCTGCTGGACACAGCTAAAATGAGTGCTTAGATCACATCTGAGAAGGAAGTTACATCTCAGGAAGCAAAAATAGAAACCATAGTGCAGGCAATGAGTTAGAAGACTGAGGCAACACATGTGAAGCAATGAAATATTCATGTGAAAAGAGACATTTTCAGAATGATTAGGGAACCTCTGAGGGGCTGAGCTTCTGTTTTAAGATACATGGTGAAGATGAAAGAATAAAGGAAAATTAACGGTGCAGAAAAAGCTTTTGCCCTCTGTGTAGCTGTTAATTTCTGTCACACCTGCTTTGATACCAGGGGGGTGTTACCGTTTCCTACTGTTTTTTAGCTGTTGGATTTGGATGGGATGGGCCTTTCTAAGTCTGATAAATTGTTTTTTCAGCCAACTTAAGCACAGCATCAGATAAATATTTCAAAGTGAATGATTTGCACCAGCACCAAGAAAATGAGTCTAGGATTGCGGAGAGACAGGCAGTAATCTGTGATATGTATTTATTTGAACTAGAGCCAAGTAAATCCCCTTAGTTAACTGTGTCTCAGCAGTTTTCTCCTTATAAAATAATTAATATGTAGGTAGATGGCTGTTGCCCAGCCATCCTTCATTCTCAATTTTTTTGTTTGCATTGTTCATGGCATTGCTTCAAAAGCAATCTGTAATATCCTTGGCAAATTGTTCTCTCTCTCTCTCCCCCCTGACTAATGGTCTCTTTTAGCAAGTTCTCTTTCCTTCACTGTGTATGGCCATAATGTGCCTGCAGCGTGAGGCTCTCACAGAATCACAGAGTGGTTGAGGTTGGAAGGGACCTCTGGAGGTCATCTGGTCCAACCTCCCTGCTCAAGCAGGGCCACCTAGAGCCAGGATTGCCTAGGACCGTGTCCAGATGGCTGTTGAGTTATCTCCAAGGACGGAGGCTCCACAGCCTCCCTGGGCAACCTGTACCAGTGCTCGGTCACCGTCACAGTGAAAAAGTGTTTCCTGATGTTCAGAGGAAACCTCCTGTGTTTCAGGTTGTGCCCGTCGCCTCCGGGCATAAGGAATAAAGGAAACAATGGGCCACAGTTAGCAGCTTTGTGCTACTGCCTTCTGGTCAGGAGAGCAGCTCTAAGACCTAGTAGGAGAGCTGTAAGACCTGAAAAACTCTCTGCAGTCTCTCTTGGGGGCAGTTAGACTGGCCCCTGCGGCTTGTGCACTTCACCTGGGCTGAGCTGGCAGAAGTCAGGATGTGCATCTGTGCTCTCAGTCGGCTCCTTAAGATTTCACAGCTTTTTTCTGCTGTTATAAGTCTGGTGTTGTATGTGTGCCTGTCCCCGACATGATGGGAGCATCATCTCAGCTCAGAATGCAGAAGAGCCATGCTACTGCTGCCATGGGCACGCAAACCACGGACAGAGCGGGACATAAAATCTTGTAACCAGCAATTGTAATTTAGCTGTCTAGGGAGACAGCCAAGCAACAAATGACACCCTCCCCACCACCTCCCAAAAAAAAATAAATTTCTTGTTACAGAGCAGATGAGCTTTTGCTGTAAGCTGTGATGCCTTGTCAGAAGTTGGCTTATTTTCTGGTTATGCTACTGAAAAATTGTCTTGAGACCACATAGTACTAATCATCTTCTATACCTAGAAACTTTACTGTAACCCAGAATAAGATTTGAAACAAAAACGCAGAAAGTGTTAACACAGGTTTTCTTTTCCTTTCCTTGTCAACCACAGGTAATGCAGGTAGTGAAAGAACAGATAATGAGAGCGCTCACTACCAAGCCTAGCTCTCTGGATCAGTTCAAGAGCAAACTTCAGAATCTCAGTTACACAGAAATACTGAAAATACGCCAGTCTGAAAGAATGAACCAGGAAGATTTCCAGTCTCGTCCAATTCTGTAAGTACTGTCTTCTCTCCCCACTTTTTTGCATGGAATTATTAACAAATGTGAATGATATTTGTGAGCTCTTCTGGGGGAATCCAAGGGGGAAAGCTGTCCAGGGAGCCATGCTCAAAAGCAGTAGTGCAGCATCTGCTTGAAGTGCTTTATGTTTTCTTCTGCTGGGAATCATAACTTTTTCTCTGAGTTCAGTTAAAACAGATTCAGCAAATCCCTACAGGGTCTCACATGGCTTATTTGTATGAAAAAATGCTGTGACATTTCCTAGCTTTGCATGATTGTGAGCCTGGTTTTGGTGCTGGTAGTGACTTTTTTAAAACAAACAAACAAACAAAAACAAAAACAAACATCACAACTTCGTCTTCTGTCCAAGGGCCTTTAAAAATTCCAAATGTCACTTCTCTGAGCGAGACAGGGAGAAGCCCAGAAGAAAAGGAGACAATACACACTGGCTCCACAAGAGTGGTGTTGTGTATGACTGACTGTTTATGGCATTATCTTTGGTGTTAATGACAAGCAGTTACTTATTTGTAAATGATAACATTTTGGAAGCTAGCCAATGGGATTCTCATTTCCTTGTTGTTTACTGCAAAGTATCGAATGCTAGTATCACCACCATAGCTCCTTCCCATTTCTCAGAATACCCTTTGTTCTGTTACATGAAAAATGGAGGCCGTACTTGGCTTTGGACCAAGTCTGGGCTTGTGGCTGAACTGATGGCACAGGACAGATGCAGACTCTGTGGTGCACAAATGATGTGCTGAGAATAGCAGGAACCTTTTGAGATCAGCAGAGAAATGGTGAGGGCTCCAGAAGCATCAGCTGAAATGTCATGAAATCCTGACCGTGTTTCAAGTGGAATGACTCGTGATTTTCAAAATCTCCTTTTCAAGGCAAAAGGTATAGAGAAGGATTTGGACCAGAGCATTTCAGGAGTCAGAAGCAGGATGTTCATTTTGATTTGTTTCTAAAGGATACAGATATCTAAGTACAAGCTCTGGGGACACATTCCTCCAGGGGCAGCAGGGCAACAGTGGAAGCATAAGCTAAGTAGAATTACACACTTAAATTTTAATCATACCAATGTGGATCAAAGGGGAAATGCTTCTTTTATGTTTTCAGTGTATTAGAAGATAGGACCTAATGCCCAATTAGAACTGATGTCACTCATAGTAATGCATCAATTAAAAAGATACAAATGGCTCCAGTCAGTTTTGCATCATTACACTGCTCAGAAATCCCCTGCCAATCCCCTGCAACGTTTAGTGGTTCAAAGCCGCTCAGTACTGCTAAGCTTTTCACTAACACTTCTCGTTTTCCCTGCTTTCCCTATGAGTCAACTGTTTAAGTATGATACAGGTCAACAATTTATATTCTCTTGCACCATTGCCTAGCCGCCTGAAACTTGCCAGCGTCCTCTGCAAGCTCTTTATTTCCAGTTTCACTCTGGCTAGTTGCTGCCACAGTGAGGAGTCTCCTTCCCCATCATGGAATGAGTGAAACAGCCAACACAAATAGTTAAAAGCAACTGAAGTGTTACCAGAAACTCATTTCAGATTCAGGACAAAGGCTATGCCTAAAGGCTATAAAGGCTAAGTAAATCAATAAAGTTTTTAAGCAATCACAACTGCATTTGCAGAGATTTAACTCCTGTGCATTTGCATTTTGATTGCATCCATGATCACTTATTCTTGACTGTGAAAAGAAACGGTTCTTTCATTTTCCCCTTTGATTTGATTCCCTGTACTGAACTCTCTCAAATTGCATAGATGGCACAATTGATAGAAGCACAGA
>NW_008825564.1:2013534-2018634 GCF_000699105.1 Pygoscelis adeliae | reverse complement strand
CTGTGAGTGAAGAGAGCAATGGTGGCTGTGCTGTATATTTTAAAACCTTGCAGATATGCTAAAAGAGATTGCACACAATGGTGAATGTAAAGTCGGCAGGCCTTGTATAATTCTGTGTGAGAATATGGCAATCAGATGTTTTTTCCTGCCTTGAACATGATAGAAGTCTTTCTTCTGCTGTTCATTGTATGAAGCGCTGAAGTTTTAAGTTTTCAAGCTGCTGGATGAGAGAAGCTTCAGTTAAGTTGGATTTGAATGTAAGCTGGACAGTGTTACCTTAGATCCTCGTAACTGCAACAACCTTGTTTTGAAAGGATGAGTTGTTTCTTTTATATGAGCATTGTTGTATCACGTGAGATGAAGTTCGTTCAATTTCTACTTTTGATTAGGGAAAATAAAAAGTTCTTCAGAACAGAATTCGATTCAAGATTCTGGGATCATTATTGATCGTGCAAACTGCCATTCCGCAATGAAATGATGAAGTATCACTGGTTCATTTTGAATGGCTGTGGAAGAAGGTGTCTAGGAATCCTGTGGGCCTGTAGAGGACCAGAGATCTCCTTGACACATTAAATGGCAACAGAGATGGGTTAATACTGGATAAAGACATCCAAGTGGAGGCTTGCTGGTTAAAGGAGAGTTAATGTCAGCTAGGGAGCCATTACTAAGTAACACCTGTGTGAAAATCAGCAACATACAGGGAAATAGAAGGAGGGATGTGGATGCTTTGTGGCCTTTTATCTTACAGATTTCTCTGCAGTGTTGGAAAGAGTCACTAATGCCTGCTCTGAATGCATGAAGTGATTAGGAGAGGGCATAGCTACAAGCCAGAAAGATAAAAGGACAAAACACATGAAAGCAGTTCTGGGATTACTCTTCTGTTGTGTTGTAATGATTTAAATGTCTGTAATATGCCCCATCCTGGAAGGAAAACAGCTAACAAGAAAGAGTCTTAACTATAAGCTGGAAAGGTAAAAGCTGGGGACAGATATAACTGGTGCTGAAGAAGAACAAGTATCATTTGAATAATTTAAAAATAATTTCTAATGATTTTCAGATTTGCCAACAATTCAGATCTGTTATTTTAAAAGCAAGTAACTGATGTCAGTATTGCCTACAGTGCTGAGACCAGTGAGATCAGAAAATTAGCAATCACATATATTACTGTGTGGTTCCCTCAACCCTTCTGTCTTACCAGCCCACTAACTTTTGCCATTCTTACGTGACAGGAACACAGTAGGAAACTAATAGCAATTTTTAAAGCCGCTGTCTCCTTAGACTTCCTAAGTTTGTTCTCTCTCTCTCTTCGCAAGGCACAAACTGTTAAGCCGATGTCATCTGAAGGACAATAAATAAAATTTTCACAAGACATATTTGCACTTACAGTCTTCCTTTAGCTCATTGTTCCTGTTTGATTTTAAAATTAGGCAGGAGGACCTATTTCTTCCACAGAAATTTTTTTTTCTAACCCTCCTGTCTCTAGACACTGACCCTGAGGAACTGAACTCCCTTGCCTTCAGATGGCTTTCTGAAGGAAATACAAAGATTCAAAGCAGCCCATTTTTTGTTTAACTGTGTGCAAACTGTGGTTTGATTGTTCTGCCCCATTTCTGTCACCTTGAAGTGGTGGAACAGAAACCTTGACAATGAGGAGCACTAAGTGGTAGGATCACCTTGCAAAAATGTATGGTTTTCAGATACCATGACTCCAGATACAAGTCAGAGTAACCATGTGTTGGCATGAGCTGCTGAGGACAGTAAGTGCAGGTGACCACAGCAAGGATAGATGGACTTAAGGGGTGTCACTAAAGTCCAAAGTCACTAAAGACTGTTTCTCCGTGGAGTAATGAGTTGTCTCCACAACCTCTGTGTGTTCCAGTATGGGGGCTGTAAAACAGAAGAGAGTACTACCTCTGAGCTTCAAGGTTGTGAGAGCAAATATACGCACATGTGTAGAGGGACTTCAGCACATCAGCAAAGAGGTGGAAGGTGTCCCTTCTTTCCTACCTCCCTTCCTCCTATGGAAAGTCTGCTTTAGACAGTGAAGTACTTCAGAGAGGATTACCTGTTTATTTTTTGATAGGTTAAAAATCCTTCTCTTCCTCTGGTTTGTAAAGGGCAGGTGGGGCTTTAGAGGGCAGAAGAGGGAATACTATGAGCAAACAGTCAGATGTTAATGTGCTGGGTGACCCATTCATCTTTGGTTTTTCAGTAGTGTCTTACAACTATGATGGTATGATATCTTTAACACCTATTTAATGATAACCATCCAATTTCTGAATTAAACTACCTAAATATCAAACTGATGTTTATGCCAGTCTTGAATGTTTGCAATCAGTCCAGCTGGAGATGTAGTCTGCAGCCTGGACTGCTGAGTAATCCACACTGTGTTTTAACGCTCCTCAGCCCCTGCTCCCAGCTCTTACCTGAGGAGTGGGGAAGCTCATCAGCTCGGTAAAGGCAAGACATCTATTCAAGCACAAAATTCCTTTAATCACAGTATTGTATTTAACCATTCAGCATATTCATATCTTAGTTCCCAATGAGAAAACAACAGTGCTTGAAACTTATCCTAAAGGACTAATAATACATTTCCGAAAGGTGGCCTGTTTCTATAGTTACAATGCTTCCTTGATTTTTGACCAGCTAGATTTTCACAGCTTGTAAATATGTAGTGGGTTATGCATCAAGAACTCCAACCATTTTGTTAATACCTGGGGGAAAGATGACATTTTTGTTCAAAGGCCTGATCTTTCTAGCAGAGGACTTTCAGTGGTTCCAGTGGGGGTCTGGCAGATCAAGGGTATAGGATCCAAATGAATGTGGAAATCAGCAGAGGCTGGGCTCCCTAAGTTTTCAAGAAGAGAGAATTTTTTGCTGTCTCTATGGGTACCACAGCTTTGCTTCCTTTTGATGATGATTGCTGGAACATACTGCCAGACAGAATGATTTTTGGTATTACCTAATTTGCACAGCAATGGAAAATTATGGTTCTGACACACTTCATATTTTATAAATCCTCTACACATTCAGTTGTTTTTTTATCTTACTAGGCTTGCTGTCGAGTTGATGTTTAAACCTGTCTTTTATGTGTTCTTAATGAATTTAAGTGAGGATATAACTGATGAATTCAGACATCTGTAAACCCATGTGATGGTATATGAAATCAACTTTAAATATTATGTGCATACATTTTCTGCCTAGTTCTTGACATGTTGAACTCTTATCAAAGTAGCATGTAGAAAATGGATTTTCTGAAGGATATATAATAATATTTCTAAATGCACTGTGGGTTTCTGCACTCTGGGCAAGGGTAAAGTTTGATCCTTGAGCAATCACTAGTCATGGGTTAGTCTCCAACAAAATTCTGATGATAATGAATTAATTGAATGGCATGGAATTAAGAACATTCATATAGCGCTGGTCATTATTTTAGCTCATTGGCATTGCTCGCTGTTCTTTATCGCTGTTTCAAAATGTGTTTTAGCATTCTTGTGTTGTCCTAAATAATAGTGCTAGTAAAGTATACCAGCAGAGGATCATGCAACAAAAGGTGACAGACCCTCAAATAAGCTTCACAGTGCTCCTATGATGAAAGAGCATTATTTGCCGCAGAAAAACCTTGTTAGTGCATTATAGCAGGCGTTATTTTTAGATGAGTAAAGTAAGAAACAAATAAGTGACTTGCCTGAGTCATACACTGATGTCGTAGCAGGGAGATGTCTACCACGGAGATATCCTGACTCCCATTCTTTGTTATAAGAAAAAAGATTTTTTTCTGGAGTAGACTAGATTCTGACCTGGGCCTGCCTGTGACTGTTGTCCCCTTCAAACTCCTTGCAGAAACATCTTGTGAGACTCTGTCTCAGAGGAAAGAGGATGGTCTTTGACTGAATTTGACAAGTGCCTACTTTCTCTCTTCCCAAGGGAACTGAAAGAGAAGATTCAGCCTGAGATCTTAGAACTGATCAAGCAGCAACGTCTCAATCGACTTGTGGAGGGCACCTGCTTTAGGAAACTCAACAGTCGGCGTCGGCAAGGTACAGCTCAGAGTGCCTAGTCTGGCTTCCTATTGTCACTTTCGTCTAAAAGTTGAGATGGGGAATACTACCTTTACTGGCAGGATCCTTGGTTGTAGTGCTGTCTTGACTGCTTTTACCAGGGGGCATCTGAAAGCATCTCCTAGTTACAGCTGTTGTAGGATTTCCTGTGTTTCCCTGGAACTGGTTTTGGCTTCATCACACAGATCATCTGGAACAAGTCCAGCATTTGACAAAAACCTCAAGCAGCAGTCTTGCACTCTGAACTGAGTATTTTGGTTTCTGCCTGGATGTCCAGGCTTCTTGTTCATCCCAAAACAAAATCTCTGCCTCTGCAGGAATAGCACATGAAACTTGGTGTGGCCAGAATTTGAATCTCTCAGACTTGGACCACCTTCATATATGCGATGAGCTCATTCTGCACCCCTCCCTCTAGCGCTGCCTGTCTTTGGTTTTTGTCTTATATTACCATATACATTAAATATCTTACGGTGTTTAAATATACTTTTAAAAAGCACTTAGATCGGTAATTTGTGTACCTTCAGATGAATACTTGATTGACATGAGAAGATTATTTTCCCAATCCTATGAGTCATTGCTCAGTGCTAGATTTACAGCTCATTTTATACAGTCAAACTCTCTATGGTTCTTTTCCCCTCAGAGAGGCTCCCTTCTTTCTCCGGACAAAATAACAGGGGCATAGTGTAAATTCAGCAGATTAATTAGAAGTTGTATCCAAAAATTTCCCTTTAAAACCCTCATTTTGTGAGGATTCAGATTGCCATTTGTTTTCTGCTGTAAATACAATACAAATTAGAAAGTTACAAAAGCTAAGAGTAAGTACTGACAAAGACCAATATTTGAGACCTTCAGATCAATTCGGGAAAACTGCTTTCTTCACAGAGAGAAGTATCCCTGCAATGCCTTCTTCCTTAGAAACAAGGAGGGAATTTTCCTTAATGTAGGGAGGTTATTTTGGAAAATTTCAAAGCTTTTATGAAAGGGTTGAGTTGCAGAAAAATGTGATGCAGCTTTATATCCTCTCTGTCAAGCCTGCAAA